>NW_023459578.1:0-53437 GCF_013731165.1 Rhagoletis pomonella | reverse complement strand
AGATGTCGCCCTATGCACTATGCTTTTTATAGGAACTTTTCAAAGCATAGCTTTATGGTGTCGGACACACAACATTGAAAGTTTCTGGATCCACAACATTGAAAGTTTCTGGACACACAACATTGCAAGTTGATAAAAGCGTTGTAATAGATAAGTTTACGGCCCTTAATATGCTGAATTTGTTAAATGGTCCATCAAGTCGATTGACCGTGTATGTTCTTGTGGTGTGATTGTACCAGCTGCTGGTGCGACTTCAAAAACTATTTGAAAATTTTTTGATTGTACCACCATGCTGGTGTCGTGAGTGGTGAAATTAGCTCATTTTTTTATGTAAAAAGCATTTTGGAGGAAATTTCTTTAACTATATGAGTCAAAGCCGTGTTTGTGGAAGATTAGGTTCACGATATTGCAGTTTTGAATTAAAAAAAATAAATGGTAGAAAAATTATGAAATTTCGGCTCTAATCATTTCGATCTTTACTCGACCTCATTTGTAAAGAAATAAATATTGTATCAGCATGCTGGTAAGTTATGTGCTTCGAGCCTGATGGTATAACCACTTGATGGAGCTATCAAGCTGGTGTCGTGTATTTCCCCTTTTATTCCAAACGGTTTTTGGTTGGGTAACATATTTGCTGTTTTTCCATAGTTCATTGTTTTTATTCCACTATTTATTGAAAATGTTTGCGTGTATACTTATATATGTATATGTATGTAAGTAAAAAAATTTAGCTACCATTTTTAGCTACAACGACTTTTTTTAGCCCTTTTTTTAAGGAATTTGGCTACCTCTTAAACTTATTCGCGGCCACACTGCTTGAAACAATTGAAAAAGGATTACATATATGATTTTGGCATCATCGTCGAATTTTCTAATTCTTTCGGAGAAGTGGTTGGATAATGAGAACACTTTAGAGTTGTAATCTACCATAACACACATGCTGCAGCCCGCATTGTTACTCCACAAATAAAACTCAATGCACAGCAACTGGAATCAATGTCTGTTCAAATGTCTAAGGTGGGAGAAATATGTTCTTGTGAAAGCAGATTAGACCACGGGAGAATAGTTATATTTGTGGCAATTTATATTTCTCCCAATCAACCAGAAAATAAAATTATTGGATTCATCTACGAAATTTAATAAAATAAACACCAGAAGTATCGTCGATCCTTAAAAAAAACTACAATAAAATTCCGACCATTTTAATGTGAATGCGTTGGCATCAAATTAAATTTAAAAATGTCCGGCAGTCGCACCGAATCGACAACACGATCAAAAACTATCATTGATACCGTATTTCAAAGATATATTGATCACATCTCAACTAAAGCGTTTATTTCACATTTAGTTACCATAAGCCAATCGCCTGTTTTGTAGAAATTTGAACATGAGTCTAAATAGTAATAAAATGAGAAATTACAGAATTGAAAACGGAAAATTATAAGAACTTATCAGCTTCGTACCAATATTACAACAAACAGTCTCATTCTGCACTGCACACATATGTTTTTTTTTTTTCAATTGCAATTTATAAAATGAGGCATTGATTTTTTGAAATTTCTTTCCGAACGGTCTTGCGCATTATATTTCATAAGAAATTCGTGTTTCATATAAACAATAAGTGCAAAAATCCATCAGCAAACAAAATTATTGCTTGCTTTTTATGAGACTAACATTTCTTGGGCTATAAACTGCATACACAACAACTAATTTTTAAGCAAAAAACAAAACTGACTTCAATTCTCATATAAAAATTTAAGATTATCGGTAATTTCTTCATGCTCCAATGATCGGATTTAAACCAAATTAGTATGGGACCGCCTGTGGGGTAACACCTTTCCTTTAAAAATAATTATACAAATCGGTTAACGTGGTCCAAAGTTATGCGGTAACGTACTTAAAAAATAAAATAATAACAAGAATTTTTAATAATAATAATAATAATTTTAATATAATATTCTCATTTTTGTGAAGTCGGCTAAAAATGTTCTTCAAATTCAAAGCTTCGATATTTTGGGAATTTTTTGAAGTTCCTATTAGGAGTGAAAATTTGATTGGTATGGCTTTACTTAAAGCGTGAAAAATATTTATATAAAGCAATAATACGAAAATTTTAATTTGAAAAACATCGTGGATGTTGAAAAAAAATAAACATGTGAAAACTTGAATGAGTCACTGTTAGGGATGTCAAAATATGAGGAAAATTGTGATCCCGGGATTTCGGGATATTTATTCAGTAATAAAAAAATAGATCCCGGGATTCACATTAAGGCATAACTTTTATTTATATGAGAAAAATTCAATATCTGAAAGCATTTAAACATACCATAAAATAAAGCTATTTAAAATTTACGATAAACTGATTGTAAAACTAACTTATTTATTAAATCAGACAAATCTAAAAGTAATACTTTTTTAAATTGTATTTAAAAAACTATGTGATTGAGGAACGCGCACATCACAAATAACGATGTACATAAATACCAGGTACATTTAAGAGAAATGATTAATACAAAAATTTACCAAAAATATACAAAAACAAATTCTCTAAACATGTTTACTTTGCTCCATACAGAAATGGCGATTTTGTTTGCGATTAACTTGAAATTTTGAGGGTGAACGAGCCAAATGGACCTCAGATTCGAATTCACCGGGTCGAAATACATGCCGGTAGGTGGGTCGGTCTGGTTAGAAGCACATACCCCTTTTTTGTGCCGTTGTTGTTATTATTGCAATTAAAACGTGTACGTAAGAGCATCGAAGTATTTAAAGCGAAACTTTCTAATCTTGACCTGAACTTGTTACATACGAAACCCGCTTATGAAAGACATCTTTCGGCCTCAACACTTTTAGGTAGTCATAAGCCATTTGAAGTTAATGACTCCTATCTCCTCCACTACAAAATATTTGAACTTCCTTTACCAGCTTTCTCCATTGAGTAGATTGATTTAAGAAATTATGTAACTTTTTTTCTAAAACTCTCTGTTTCGTTTACATTAGCGACGCTTCCCTGTAGGGAAAACACGAACTAGTGAACCAAATTTCTAGTTCGCCAAAAACGAACCAGTCCGATAGTAACTAGTCCCGCTCTCCCTTTTTTTAAGAAAAGACAAATTAATTTTTTTTATGCAATCCAGCACAGCTACCTTAATACAGTCAGTCAATAAAGTTTAGGTACAACGAATTTTTTACAATACGGGCAACTATTTTTTAAATATTTTTTTCGTTTTCGGTAATTTTTTATAAAAACTATGGTCAATTCTACAACAAAATCCCAAAAAATCAGAGTTCCAAACCTTGAACAAAATTTCATTAAAATAATTCACTTTCTATTTACGCTCTTTACAAAAAGTTGAGTTTACAGTTTTTTAGCCCTTTCAATTATAGTATAATGAAGTGCAAGTATGAGGAAGTTAGGACTTACCAAACAATAAAAAAAAAATTGCTAACTGTCAATGGTAAGTCCTAGCTACCTCAAACTTGCACTTTGTTATACTAAAATTGAATGGGCTAAAAAACTGCGTACTTAACTTTTTTCTAAAGAGTATAAATTGCAATATTTGGATGGAAATTTGCGGAGTTTTCTTTAATTTTACATAATGTTTAGAACTCCGATTTTTGTGGTTTTTGGTGTATAGCTAACCATATTTTTATAAAAAATTAGGGAAAAATAAATTTAAAAAATAGTTGCCGGTATTGTAAAAGCTTCGCTGTACTTAAACTTTATTGACTGACTGTATATCTTATTTAAGTACGGCAAAAACTCTCGAAGCACTTCATATACATATAAGCTTAAAAAGAACTGAATTTACTTAAAAATCAATATGCTTAAATTTAGACAAGTAAGATAAAGAGAACTAATATTTTTACTTTTAAGCAGAACGCACTTTTGTTTTTTACTTACTACTTAAGTTTAATACTACTACTACTACTACTAATGTGGTTTATAAGTTTTAAATAAATGCGTTTAAACATTTGTGATGGTATTGTCCTTCCTTCAACCGATCGTATTTAATATAAAAGGGAAATGTTTCAACAAGCCTGATTAGAAATATATATCTAAGGAGGTTGGGAACTACATATAAAAAATGGATGCAGATCGAACTAGATCTCATCAGTCGAATTAGGAACTGGTTTGGAACTAAAGAAAAGGGGATGCAGAACGAACTAGATCTCATCTGCCGAATTTGGAACTGGTTCGGAACTATAGAAAAAGGGATGCAAAACGAACTAGATCTTATCTGTCGAATTTAGAACTGGTTCGGAACTAGAGCCAAAGGGATGCAACGGGGGACAATTGACACTTCCTAGGACATCGCAATGTTAAATTCGCCAGTCGCGAGCATGCAAAAGAGAATTAACGCGTACTAGTCATGGTTCCAGACGCACTAGAACCGAACCAGTTCCGCACTATTTCATTTCCCTACAGGGTTTGAGTACATTCATTTAAATATTCTTCAAAAAAGGCTCAGGCTGCAATTTAAAAGTACAGTTTCGAGCTTTTTATTAATTGCAGTCAAGACGGCATATTACAAAAATCGTAAACAAGTTCTTACTCTCAATTCGATATTTCGAATATTTCGGGATCCCGGGATTATTCATTTATTTTATTTAACCCTGCTTATAAACTGTATGATTTTAGCAGGCTTTGCAATAGTTACATTTCAGTTTACATGTTTGAGAGTTACATAATTATTGGGAAATGTATTAAAAGTGGAAGTACTTAACAAAGCATTAAAAAAAAATAGTTTCAATAGTTTACACAATTTATTCATTTAATATGTTGGCTCTGAATCGCAAACAGTTAACAACATAAAGGTACACATCATGACTGTAAACAGGTAGTAGTCCCTAAAAGAATAATAGATTGGGCACTTGAAGAGCAAATGCTCTAGGCTTTCCATTTTATCTGAATTGCACTGCGTACATAAAACATTTGGATATATTTTATAAACCAAGCCTTTGATACAAAACCTTATGTTGTACTTCGTCGACAGGCGAACTTGAGCAATCATTTTACTCATGTAGAAGTTTTTCCTAAAGAGAAGATATGGGGCCACACTTTCGTCGAATGATTGGAACAGCTTAGTAAAATTTTAAAAGAGGCAGTGATCGTCGCTCTAAAGCTTTCCAGGCATGAGAGCTCAGCGTCTCCCATATATGAGATAAACCAATTTTGTTTAGGAAATGGTTGAATTGTATTACCTAGTTGTATTCAGGTTGCGCATTTGTGTTTAAATGATAATAGACCAGTCTAAGGAAGTAGAGAGATTATATATTTCCAACCCATTTTGAATAATTTATAATCGAGTTTCAGAGTACCTGTCTCTAATCTAAGTTGTGCATTAGGCATACTCTTTGGTTAAGCAAGAATTTTCTTGTAAAATGGCGACTGAACAATCTCCAGTTGATACGTGTATCTCAATCCCCAGGTTGCGGAAACAACGCTATTAAAGAGTTTGACCCTCCCATCCCAAGGGTCAGCCTTACATCGATGCAGTGTTTGCAAAGCTGTTTCCACTTTTTATCGCAGCGTCGGAAGCCGCTTTCCCCAGCGTGGAGCATAAAAAGGTAACACCAAAATATTTGTATGTTTTGACAATGTCGATTTTTTGATGTCCACCCTTCCTAAAGTGTACAATTTTGGTCTTATTAGTGTTCACTTTTAAAAAATTCTTTGTGCAGTAATTATCTAAAGCCTTTTGTATTTTACGTAGTCTTACTGGAGAGTTGGCGAGTGCGACCGCATCATACACAAATAATAGAAGGAGTAAGTCAGTTTTTCCGTCGATATTTATTCCCTCTATACTTTCATTTTGCAGCTCATCTTCAAAATCTGAGATAAACAGCAAAAACAAAAGAGGGCTAAAGATTTCCCCTTGTAAAACTCCCTCCATTACAGCAATGCTTTGTGAAGTAATATCTTCTTGTCTTATCACAAACGATGCACGCTCGTTAAGAGATTTTACCAAGTGTGTAAAGCTGACACTCACGCCTTTTGCATATAGTTTCTGCCACAGTAGATCATAATTAATTGCGTCGAACGCTCGGCGAAAATCGATAAATAAGGCAAAAAAGAAGATTTATTTTGCCTCATATGAATCTGTAAGGCTGACTGCAGAACGAAAGTATTGTCAATGCAGCTTCATTTGTTTTGAGATTCTGGGATTACATAGTTTTCGTCAGCCCAATTAGTTAATTGCTGCGCAAGAATCTGTGTAAAAATTTTTGAAATTGTAGTACTCAGTGCGATAACTCTGTGGTTCAATGGATTTGGATCTCCGCTCTTATAAGACAGTACTAAGAGCGATTGTGATCAAGACTCCATACGATAGGATAATATTAAATAATGAGTGCAAATAGTATATGCCTTCATCAGGGAGACATTTATAAAATTCTCCCCCAACCATGTCCCGAACTGGAGCTTTGTTATTTTGCAGGCTTTGATTGCAAATTTGATTTCTGAGAGCGACATCTCGACGTCTAGTGTTTCATCAAACGTTCCAAAAAAGATAGATCTCGTAGTATACGCCGTGGGTAAATTTCGCAATAAAATTGTTCCCATTCAACTAGCGGAATAGGGTTTGTAATTGGATGCTTTTTGTTGCATTCTCAGATGACACTCTAAAACTCTTTTGTATTTTTTACATTGTTTTTGACAGTTATATCGTATGAGTTTTTTTTTAGCTACTTAGCAACTTTTTATACTCTATTTTTAAGTTTATATATGTAATTCGATTTATGCTCATTACTAAACGATGAATTTTTGCACAGCCTGAGTGCCTTTCTCAGCTCACGTTTATTGCTAAGCAACTCTTGATCAAGCCAGACATTTTTGAAGTGGCTTGATGATTTCCCTGATGTGTTTTTTAACATATTTATTTTTTGAGCTGACCTTTTTATTGATTCTGTCAGGTTTGAATATTGGGTTTAAACTGAAGCATTAATAATGTCGCATTGAGAAAGACAATCCTCCCCACTCTGAAATGTAATAAATTGTGGTGCTATGTAGCGTCCCATTTCAATATTAGTTATTTGTATTTTCTCTTAGACTATGTTCAAACAGGCACCTAATTGGCAATTAACAACCGTTTCACCAATTTAAGCTTTAATTACCCAATTTATCATACAAAAATTGAAATTATTAAAATTATTAATTAATAATTAATGGGCAATTAATTTGTGTCAGATTCTCTATGCAACCCTGCTAGGTATGTTAAATTTTTTAATTGGAGGTATGTTTATTGAACAAAGAGCAATCAGCTGTTTGTTTCTGTCCTTATTTTACAGCTGATATTCCATCAAGGATGGAAAATTTAATTATAAAATTGTACCTAATGTACGGAAAGATTTATATAAAAGTAGATAGATGTACCTAAAAAGTAAATATGTATTTCTATATAAAGAAAATAGGAGGATAACAATTCCCGTCGATACCACATCAACTTCTGAACTCACATTAAACAAATTTTGGCTATGAAAAGAATCTCTTCGTGCAGCGCGAGACAAAACTAAGTTGTAGGAAAGGTGAATCACTTTTCTCCCAGTTCTGTCGTTTAAAAATAAATATTTTCCATCTATCTGGCGAAATCAACTACAGTTGCGTTACTTTGACCACGTTTTTGTATCCTTTGTATGCCCCTTCACAAAGGAGGGAAGGTATTGGACCAGTTGCCCGCAACAGAAAATGCACTGAAATGTCAATAAAAATAAGAACTGATTTCCTGAGAAGTTATTTGGCTACGTTCCAAATGTACCTAAAATTGTGTTTTTGTACCGAATGCACTTTCAAACTAAATAAAGGTACGATTGTACCAAGTTTTCCATCACTGTAGGTAATCCAGCAGCTGATTTCGTATCGCTAATTGCGCAATTTAAAGCTTAATTTCTTCAGCAAATTGGCCTGTTTGAACATAGTCCTAATTCCTCCAGATTTATTTTTTGCATCACTAGGGAAATCGTCTGAGGTTACTACGTCAAATAACACTTCGACCCTTTTGATGTGAGGAATAGCCTCTACTTTTGCCCATATCAAATCTATAGCACTTTCTCCATTGCTGTTGGAAAAGGTAAAGTTTCCTGGTATGTCGCCCGGTATGCGCCCATTTAATAGAACAAGCCCATTTCTTGACATAAATTTATATACATTTTTGCCCCGAATATTAATTATTTTGTCAGAAGATATTCGTATGGTCTCTAAAATTGAGTTTGGCCCTAGAAGGAGATCGCAGCTACTTTCGCTACCAACTCGAGCGTTAAAATCACCACCAATTATGATGAGGACATTACCGTAACTATGGGAAATTTCATCTAAAACAATTCTAAAAGGTCCAGCGCTGTCTCAATGTCATAGGTCGGTGTAACATAGACAGAGCCAATTATCAATTTTTAGTAACTTAAGACTATATAATTGAAAATCCATAAGGGGGATATATCTATTGCAAATGACTTAAAACAATTGTTTACTTTATGTCGGCTACTAATTGCTTTTTGTCTGTCTTCTATATAAATGGCTAAACCAGCCAGTTTTTTAATATTTTTGAAAACCGCTTCGATTGTGACGACTGAATCGAATTCAGCTAAGACGACCATTTTACAATTTTTATCAGAAATTTTCTTTGTTGACTTGACTGCGATGTTATTGGGCAAACCAAGAAGATCTTTAGAAACTCGTTTTATTTAATGCAAGCAAATCCCGGGCTTTTATGGGCCTCAAAAACACCTGGATCCTGGGATTGGCATCCCTATTCACTGTATACGGAATTTATGGAATTTTCATAAGGGGTACTGAAAAAGGCATACAAATCGTCGCCAAATGCAATACCACGTATACGATAGTCCGAAAATTTCAAACAAGTGCAAATAAACTTATTTTCTTCTAAACTTTTGAATGGTTTTCTAACTGAACTTAATAAATATAAGCTCTACTAAAATTATTGACCATTAAATTTCCGAAAATATTTTTGTTTTTTTGTTCTCAGCCACCTCGTTCATGGCATTGCATTTGGCAGATACGAGATATTGCGCGCCAAGCATGTACATATCGTCGTTTAAAGTGCAAAACCGCGTATCAGCAAAATGCAAAACCACGTATGTGAATTGTAGAAATTATTTTCTAGAGCGTAAAAACACTGATATTTCAAAATGGTTCTCTTTTTTATAAAGCAATCCCATTTCTGGCCAGTATATTTCAGGACGAATGGATAAGGATTGAGCCAAGGGCTTGTGTGAGAAAATCCAATTTTTGGCAGCCAATGTCAGTTACACGGTTTTGCAGAATGACGATACGCGGTTTTATACTTTAAACGACGATATGTAAGTACCCAGTGGCAAAAGTAGTAATGAATTCCATGCGTGATAAATAATCGAATGTATTTCTTATGAGTCTTATGTACATCCAATTGCTGTTTAATATGTAATCAAAAAGTCCCAAAAGTGCATATTAAATCACATTCATTTCTGTATACTAGGTAATGCAAAATTGAATGCCCCACTGTTCTTAGGACATCGCCCTGGGGAAAAAATGCATTTTCGAATGTGAAAAGGGTTGTTTTACTGATAATTTTTTCAATTACTATACATTACATTTTCCCATTGGGTATATGTGTGATTCAAAATATCTAACCTAAAGTTATGGCCTTAAAAAGACCTATTAACTGAGAAGAAAATTCTTCCATTTGGAAAAATTTTTACATGTAAAAAAATGTGCTATCATCAAAACTTGTATAACTATTGAACCTTTTGAGATAATACTTTTTTCTGGGAATTTTCTTGTAGGGAATTAAATTCTCTAAAGAGAGTTCCGTTGTTACAGAAAAGTTATCAACAAAAGAATATGTTCTAGGTAAAATTTTAAATATGTTTTGTCAAGTCATTATTCATGGACAAGATCTATAGAATACGATAAGCTTATTGTTTTCATCAAAATAATGCATTCTCCATATCGCCTATAGCTTAGATATTAGAAACTGGAGGGTAACATCTTAAGAAAGGAAACCACTTATGAAAAATGCTAAGCAAAGAATCCAGAGTTTCGAGAGCAAACAGGTTAACTTATAGATTATCAAAAACTTTTCTAGAAACACTGGCCTTAACGGGGCGGGAGAAAATTAAATGACTGATATGATTTATTCATCGATTAATTTACCTGTAAAAAACTCCACTGCCTTGTGTTGGACGCATCCCGCCTCCATTAGCACTCCAAGTTTGACCATCATCGTTATTTTCAGTCTCTTTTGCTCTAAGTATCTTGTGTAAACTATCATTGATTCCGCTTTCAGTGTTCATTCCCAACCAATTAGAACTGCCATTTTCATTTACATTCTTTGAACAACGCTGCTGCCACTTATCGATTTCTTTCAATCGCTCGGCATGACGAAGTGGATCGTGGCGCGATGGAAATTCGAAAGCGCAACAGTGAAAGGAGTGTGTCAGGAAAGCTCTCTGTAAATTCTATATGTAGACATGTGAATGGAAGTCAATTAAAGTTATCTCGAAAAATAGTAGCAAAGCCACTTATTCACCTTAAAATTGTAAATGGATGGAATTGTTTTAAGTGTGTGTACGCTCTCAATACGCAATTCCTCAATGTCCTGCAATCCCACCGGAGGTAATCTTTCCAATGATGTGCTCGAAAGGTCTCTGTGTGGGAGAAAATTTAAAGATAATGCATTCATGTATATCATAGCTGCGAACTGTTATAACTGGTGTGGGTAACAGCAGTCATAATTATAATAAACAATTGATACATCAAATGAAAGGTATTATATTTTCTTTGATTCATAACTTATGGAAAACAGTGATTTTGTTTCGGCAAATGTTAAAGCTGTTTTTGATAGAATTTTTGTGCTGATTACGAATCCGGTTTTGAGAAAAACGAGGTCAAAGTGTCAAAAAATCGCGGTTTTTGCAATATTTTAGAAGGTCTTGCAAAAAAACAAAAGGTGATAGAACCTTCCACATAAAATAAAGCTACAACTCTCTGCTACAATCCCTGAAAATACCATTCCTGAACCTTGACCTGATGGTCACTAATAGTAATTTATTGAACAATATAAAAATACTGGAATACTGTGCTATTGAGAAAAAATACATTTTGCCAAAATCAGTTTTTGCTGTTAAATAAATAACTATAACACCTTAGGGTTAAAGTTCAGAGATTGTAGTCGAAAGTTCAAGCCTTAATTTGAGCCTAAGTGGAAGGCTCTATCACCTTTTTTTTTAATTGCGGGGGATACTCAAACTTCGCACAAAATCAGGCTTTGCTGTTCCATAAATGACTATAAGTGACCACCAAGGGATAGTATTTTCACGGATCGTAGTCGAGACTTCTAGCTTTAATTTCTTTGATAGAGCTTCTAAAATATTGCAAAAAACGCGATTTTTTGGAATGTTGACCTCGTTTTTCTCAAAATCTTGAGCTGATGGAAACTTTATACTCACGGATTCGTAATCAGCACAGAAAAGTCAATCAAAATCAGCTTTCACATTTTCCAAAACAAAGTTTTTTTTCCATTTTTGTTCCCTTGTGTATTTAATTCTGCATTTACATACATTACACGTTTCGAAAAATGGAAAGATTTTCGATTTAGATTTTAAAAATTATATAGGAAAACTGCTAGGAATTGTTTTACTTATTTTACAGCAAACACAGTCTCTAACGTTAGAGAAATTTGGATTTCTACATTAGATAACTAGGGTAATTCTCTAATCGTTCTCGAAACAACGCAAATTCAAATACATGTAAATAAGCAATATTCCAAATGAACGATTCATAACTATTTTGAATTATTATTTTATTGCTAATACATTTAATACAAATTTTACAAACAAAGCGTTTTATTTGATAAAGCCAAAACAGCAGTTTGAAATTCACATTCGAATCCCATTAGAGCTCAACATTAGAATTCGATTAGGGGCTTAATATTTTCTCGAGTCGAGAACTGTGCCCCATTTTTGTTGAGATCGCAATGATTATCGATAGATTTTCGAGTCGTTCTCTAACGTGTGAGATTGAAGAATGTTGCTAGTTTTCCAATCATTCTCTAATCGACAACCTACCTCAATGTATGGTGGGTTTCCTTAAACCAACATATTTACAAAAACTATAAGACATAAATGAAAAAAACCATATATAAATATAAAAGTTATTGGCGTGAGAATAAAAATATTCAGATTTGAATTGACAAAATTTTAATCAAGTTGAACAATTGACCAACACATAATCCATTTTTGTGATATCATTATTCGGTTTCCCAGCTAACAAATTATTTAGACTTATAAATGGGACAAAATAACGAAAAATATACCATATAAATAACATCGCCTGAAAATTTCAAGAAGGATAACCGTAATCAGTGGCGTAGCCAGGGGGGGGGGGGGGGGGGGGATTGGGGGGATAGATCCGCCCCCTTCGCCATTGAACTAACATTTTTTACTTTTGAATTAATAACACGATACTATTGTATCCTGATTTAATTTTTTTTTATTTCAGGCGGATCACAAATTATCTTTTAATGCACATATAAAATTATCGGTTGATGGATTATGAATTTGAATATTGAGCCTATATTAGTCTTTTCAGACCTTTTGCGAAACACACTAGGCTTTCCAGGTGATAAAACTGGTTTCGAGGTATGTGTACACATTGGTTCTGGTAGCAATAGAATATCAGACCGAAATAATACCGTAATTTTCCCAGTTTGAGATTGATGCGCTAAAACTCTACTCCCTTCTCTCTCCCGTCCATAAAAATCCGAATTCACACGGTCTGAAAATACTAGGAGCAAGCTCATTAATTTAATCAGAGCACACAGAGGTGAAAAAATAGATAGCTACGAGACATTTTAACACGTTTTTTATAAAAGTATGCCGATTACCTAATAAAAACAAGCATGTTCAAATTTCAAACTTTGTACAAAAACTATGAAAATTCAACAAAATTTCACACTTTATGGCCTATTAAATTTTAGTATAATAAACTGCCAGTGTGAATTTGGCAAAAAATAGTGCTAAGTACGGCATTTATTGATGAATTTATGGTGTCAGTTTTGGTTACGCAAAAGGCGCAAAATTTATAAAATTGGATATATATTTTCTCTATGTTTTAGCGTTATAAAATTCTTAGGTCACGATTAAAAACTTTTTTTTTTACATAATAAACGCGGTCTTGTAGCATTTTTTGTAAACACAAAACTAAAAATCCCTTGATCGAAAACGGTGCCTTTTTTCGCGTAGCGACTGGAATCTCACCATTTTGCTTAGCTCCCCATGGTGTGTTAGTGCTGCCAAATTAGAGCACAAAATCACGGGATGCTCTGATTGGCTGGATGCTGAGTCTCGTATCATATAATCCAGTGCTGGAAAAGTAGTCACAATAGTGCCATTTTTGGCATTTTCATTCACAAGGGCCTTTTTGGCACAATTCATTCAGTTTTGGCACAATCATAAATTATAGAAATTTAGCCAGTATATAACAAACAATCATATATTACTCATAGATTCGAAAAGTTAAAATTAAATTCACTTATAAATTAAAATAAGGCCCATTATATAAAATTAATAAAAATTATTCGATGTAAAGAAGAATAAGTCAAAATGTCACACTACTATTAGTGGGATTCATGAAACGTCGCAAAGTTGTTGCAAATGTCGCATTTGTTGCAAAATTTGCCACCTTGCGACACAGCTGATTATTTTTGTATGGAAACTTTCTTGCGACAAAATTGCTACATTGCCATATTATTTGAGCTGACAATCATTGGAAAGTCAAAGTCGCGAGACACATGTTTTTTATTGCCTTCGAATGCTTCAAAAAAAAAAGTATATCAGTTAAGCCTGCATCGAAATATAATTGTAAAAAATTTTCTTTATCTCTAACGCCACTTTGCCGTTTTATGAATCGCACTATTATTTCGTACATAAGTATGTATGTAGGTCCGAATAGCTATATTTCAGTGTTTTTTCCCTTCGTAATTGGAATATTGTGTTTTTTTTTTTAAGTTATTTTATGTCCTTTTTTTAAAGACAAGTACAGCTTGTATATTGTGTTATTTTACTATGATTTTACTCTAATAATTCAATGAAGTACATTAAAAATAATATTTATAAAAATACATATGCGGTTCTTAAAATGCCTATTTTTGCAGTCCATTACGCACATTTTGAAATTTTGGAATTCCATCCCTGATGTAGTCTATGTCTGTATCAGCTGTTAAAACTTGTCAAATTTTAATTGCAAAGTTTCGGTAAGTGCGTATGAGCATTGTTGCTCTCGAAAAAAGTTAAGTGCGTAAGAAGTTTAAAATAATTGTTAAAATGGATATTAGAAGTTATTTTAAACGTGAATACGAAAAAAAGTTTAATAATGGAAAGTGAAATATCGGAGATTTGTAATGAAGTGGAGCGTACAGTTTGTGGGAGTTGTGAAGCATCGACAAGCAGGAAAGAAAGCGGCAATAATATCAGTGTGTTTGTGGTAAAACGGCCTCATCTGTCGACTCAAGATAAAATAGATATTTTAGACAAATTGTGGTCGCCCGACCAGCGCATCGTGTTTCCCGTTTTGGAAAAACATGTCAAACGTGGATTAAAGTTTCAATATAATTGGCTTGCTTATTCAGGAGTGGATAAAGGAGCTTATTGCAAATTCTGTGTGGCATTTGCAAGGTCTGAAGGAGATCTTGGCATCAATTTCGGAAATTTCGTTGTATCAAAGTTTGATAATTGGAAAAAAGCGCATGAGGTAAGTAACTTGTTTACCATAAATGAAAAGCACTAAATTTCTGGTACTATTAGTCGTTAAGAGAACACGAGAAAAAGATATATCACGTAAATGCTGTAGTCGATGCCAATTCGTTTAAAATGCAAATGAGAAATACAGTGAATTCTCTTGTTAATAAAATAGATGTTAAGAGAAGAGAGCAGATCTTAGAGAATCGACGCAGAATAACTCCTATGATTGAGGCTATAATTTACTTAGGGCGGGCAGAGATGTCTTTAAGAGGTCACCGTGACATTGGCGACATTAACGTGGCCTCCGATTTCGTTTCATGCAATAAAGGTGACTTTGGTGTTGAATTATAATTTCTTGCTCAAAAATAATAATAAAATAACCTTAAAAGTAGGGTAGTAGCAATTTTAGCTTTCAGAGCCTTAGGCGATGAAGCGCCGAGGAAAGTTTTAGATAATCCCACAGGAAATGATAAATATATTTCTAGCAGCATCCAAAATGAAATTATTCTATGTTGCGATGAAATTATTTTAAAAAAGGTTGTTAGTCGAGTCAACAAAGCTCAGTGCTTCTCAATTTTAGCAGATGAAACTACAGGTATATCAACAGTTGAGCAGGTAATTCATATTATATGTTTTTACATAAGCTCACTCACTTATATCTGCGCAAAGGTGTACGCAGATATAAATGAGTGAGTGTATATTAAAGCTGAATTAGATAACTCTGATAATGTCCTTTTTGACTATTATATCATGATCATGAGACGGTTAAAAGGATAGTGTAGACAACTAGGAATGTGTTTAATATAAATAATGTTATTTGAATACTTTAGGTCTCGATCTGTCTCCGGTATGTTGATGAGACTCATGGAGGGGAAATAAGTTTGAGAGAAGACTTCCTTCGTTTTGTTGTGGCGAAATCGCTTCGTGGAAAAGATTTAGCTTTGATAATTCTAAATACACTAAAAGAATGTAATATCGATTGTCAATATCTTTTTGGTCAAGATTATGATGGGGCAAAGAATATGTCAGGCCAGTTTAACGGCGTCCAAAAATACGTTCAAGAGGAGTATCCTTTTGCTTGCTATGTGCATTGCTCAGCACACGTACTTAATTTGGCCATATCCAAAGCTAGTGTAATACCGCCAATAAGACATACTTTAGCCATCGTGGAAAAGTTGTACACATTTTTTAATACACCGAAGAGGAAATCAGTTATTTTAAGCTGCTTGGAAGCAGCAGATATAGCACCAAGCGTTAAAAGTCTTAAGATATTAAGCGTTACTAGGTGGACATCAAAATATAATGCGGTATCAGACTTCATTTCTCTAATGCCTTTTGTACATGCTGCGTTGGGTGACTTAGGCGAATGGAATGACGGATCATCAACTGATGCAATTATATTCCAACGAAGCTTGGACTTCGAATTCATTATAACCATTAATATAATAGGCGATATGTTCTCCTACATTCTGCCTTTGTGTAATAAACTCCGACAAATACAGATAGATGTAGCGCTTGTAGTGGATTTGGCAAATGACTTAGTGGCGCAGCTACGACGTATTCGTTCCCGCGAACATTACTTTGAAAAATTGTTCAGAACTTGTGAAAAATATGCAAACGACATGGATATTGAAATCAAAAAGAACCGATACAAATCTAGTCAAAATCTGCAAGCATGTAACTTAGCTGATTATTTCAAGATTTCTGTTTTTTATCCATTTATTGATCATATAATAATGGAAATAGATACTCGATTCGTTTCGCTTCGATTTTTTCAACAGACCAGAGTGAAGAAAATGACACAAATATATTTAAGCTTGCTGAGTTTTATGAACCACTTATTGAAAGCTCAAATATAGTAGCCGAAACTAATTTATGGAGAACGTTCTTAAAGCGGCAGAATCTTTCGCCAAAAACTGCACTTGATGCACTACAGAACTGCGATAAAACGTCATTCAATAACTTATACAAGTTGCTAAAAATTTGTGCCACTCTCCCCGTTTCCACTTCAACAGCATAACGCACCTTTTCAACTCTAAAGAGGTTAAAAACTTATCTACGTATCTCTACTGGACAGGTAATTAAAATATTGATATGTACATTGTGCTTTACAATTGAGAAGTCCACTTGCAAACAGCGTTATGTGATTTTATAAAAGTAGGCCATAAATTAAAAAAAACGTCTCCGACAACAAGTACCATCCGAACTTTTTTATTACCTGAAAATTTTGATAAACAAGAGCCTAGTAACATTAAAAAAAAAATTCCAGTATCTTTTACATAGCTAGCTTTTTTAGCTTTTCGCGTTCTCTCCTTCAGGAAGATTGGTTTGCTTCTTTTTTGCGACCTCTTCCATTAGGCACCGAAACTACCACGTTTTCTTGAAGTTTTTTAAGTTCATACGAAGAGGAGACTTTTGAAAGTGTATAAATAAATATTATAGCGACTTTTGCAAGAGTAGTTAACATTTCAGAATATAGAAACATTTTTCATTCTGCTGTTAGTGGATATGAAACCAGAGAATGTTAATGTAATGAGAAGGAGAAAATATTAATGTTAAATTTTTTTAGTACTACTAAATTCTGAAAGGTTAGAGAACCGGGAGTTCACCAAAATAAATATTTGATGCGAGAGTTCACCAAACTAAATTTTTTACCACAGAAAGAGATGAAATTTTTCACCTTTTTGCTTTGCTCTTGCGATATACCGTTAGGCTAAAATGAAAATTGGCTATTTTTAGATTTTTATAAGAAAAGCGGAGAAATGGTAAAAAAATACCAAAAATGTAATTGGGCTATTTCTAGATTTTGTTAAAAGTAGAAATGCGCAAAAATTGTAAAAAAATGGGGAAGTCAACTAACGTCCAAAGTTGTCAAAACGAAAAAATCTTGTAAGCGCGCGGTTGTCGTTTTATGAAAAGTGAATTTTGAAGTGTTAATTGAAAAGTCACACACTTTTCAATTAACACTTCATGTAAATATTAAAAAAAAATTAAATTAATTAAAAAAATATATGATTGTACATTTGTGGCAAAGATCAGAGTTTCTGACTGGAAACTCCTGGCATCAAGCCTTTTATTCATTCATTTAATCATTACTTTATTTTTTTTTGCTTAAAAATAATAATTAGTTATAGGTAATTATTATTAAAAATTTCGGGACTTATTCCTTTTATTAAAGTGTCGCTACCTCAGAAAATGATATTTTGAGTTTTTTGAATAATCATTACTCTTAAGTGAAAAAATAAAAATCATAAAATAACCACTATTTTTTATCAAAAAAATAAAAATCGTTTATTAAAAATTTTTATTTCGAGGGAAATCTATGAAATCTTTATTGGTTGAACTCGAAAAATAAAACATTACAAATTCCAGTAGAAAATATGTCGATTATAACTTGTTGATTTTTTGGTTAAAATTTAAGAAATTATGATTATTTTCCGTCCCTGTTTATAACTATGAACTGCACATTTTTATGATATAAAAAAATCAAATTAAATA
Organism: Rhagoletis pomonella; assembly: GCF_013731165.1. Lineage (NCBI taxonomy): Eukaryota > Metazoa > Arthropoda > Insecta > Diptera > Tephritidae > Rhagoletis > Rhagoletis pomonella. Next base: position 35,206 of record NW_023459578.1, on the reverse strand, counting down.
AAATATAATAAGGTAAAATAAACGAATAACATAAAATAGAATAATTAAATAAAAAAAAAATAAAAAATAAAATTAACTAACAATATGAAATAATCAAATTAAATTAGATAAACTAATAAAATAAAATAATGATATTAAATTAAACTAATAAAATAAAATTATCAAATTAAATTAAATAAACTAGTAAAATAAAATAAAACAAATAAACTAATAAAATTAAATTAAATTAAATTAAAAAATAGTAATAAAATGAAATAACATTTAGTAAAATTATATTGAATAAACTTTTTAAATAAATAAACTCTTTTTTTATTTCGGGATTTTTTAAATCCCATAATTTAAGTTTTTTATATATTTTTTTCTGTTCTTCTTATGTAATTTAAAATTTTTAAAATGGTTTATTTGCACTTTTTTCATATCATTATAATGAGTTTAATTCTTTTGATTATGGTTCATAACATACTTATGATTAAATAAAGGCATATTAATAAAAAAAATTATAAAAGAAAACCTGATTTTTGATAAAATTTTGATAGGTTTTGGTAGGTTTTTTTTTGTCAATTTCGTGTGTTCGTATAAGCAAAAATTACAAGTACGCACATATATCCTTTGGTACGTAGATGTAGATATGTCAACAAAAAAGAAAAAATATTTGAATTCATAGTTGCATTTTGAAGGGTACATGTAGCTTGTAAGATGCCCATCATTCAAGATGTGCTGTAGCATAGTTGGTAGAGGCGAAGCGATGGTGATGCTTTACCGATACGGTATGAGTTCGAGTCCGACTAGATGCGCTGGTTTTTTATATACTTATAAAATGAAATAAAATATTAATTTGTGATCAAAATTGATTTTTTGGCTTTTCTGCGCATTGTGAAATAGTTGAAGAAGAGGAAGAATTCTGGGCAAGGCGGGGGAAACGAATGTGAAGGGATTCTGCGCACTTGTCGGCATTGTTGCCCGTTTTCTGTAACGCGCAGAAAAAATATTTTGTTATGATAACTGAAGTGCGCGAAGGGAAGGGGGATTTTGTACACTGTTGCGACTTTTCCGATCGGCGCGGTGGTTGACAAAATTTGAGATTTTTAGATTTTGTGAACGCCGCGACGAAAATCAACTTGTGGACGGCTCATGTTTGTAGCGGGGCAAGTGTGCGAGGTGCGCGCGAGTTTTGAATGGAAGTTTTTGCTTTTATGAATGAATTTCATGCTCGTTAGAGGCGGGAGTTCGGGGAAAAGTAAACGTGGCGTCTGTATGTTTCTAGTTGTAGTATTTGTATGTATGTGCAGAAGTATTTCGTTTTGATATTTGTAGATTTTTGTTAAGTGATTAGAAGTGATTAATTATTTATGATTATGCGCATTTGCATACATATGCACGCATGCGCGTTGTTAATATGTGCAGACATAGGTACTTATGCATGGGCGTATGTATGTACATATACACTTTTATTTTTCAATCATATGTATTTTAATTTTGAATTTTATTTGTTCATATTTGCTTGTGGAGATATCTGCCACTTATAATTTTTTTATCCTATTTTTAAATAAAACAATATATATCAGCAATTATTCAGCTTTATAATTAATCAGTTTTCTGATTAATAAAATTAATTCGATTCTGATTTAATAACATATAAATAATCGATAAATTATTAACTTTGATTAATCAAAAATTATTATTCTTTGATAAATTACATAATTATGTTTCTATTAATCAGCTTTTTCTTTCAATTGATTTACTGCACATCCCTATTACATATATGATATGGGCGATTCCACCGTCACGGGTGCGACATTTATACAGAAAAATTCTCCTTTCTGGTTTAAATTTAAGTAATAGTACTCAACAATTCTACATTTTGATAAAGCTACACCTAATCGACTATTTTATGAGTTATTACAAAATACGAAGAAAATTCCAGCTTACTTGTATATGAAAAAAATCTGTGTCATTTCTTCTGTTACGGGTCGGGCAAGAAAAAAAGAACCTGCTTTTTGGAGCAGATATATTTTACGGAAACTCTGCGAATTTCTTTCACTTTTCTGTGTGAACTTGGTGTCTTATAATAAAACAAAGAACCTCAAATACAAACAAAGTAAAAACTACAACAAAAATTATTGCTTTATTATAAAAAAAAAATCCGAAACTCCTCTGTCACGGGTGGGACAACGTTTGTTTTTATATGGAAGGGAGCTTTTAGTGTGGCCCATAGATAGATTAAGCTCTCGCCTAATTTAATATTTAGGACTATTTTACAAAAAGCAGATGATATATATTTTTTTTTACCAAACACTTGAATTATGAATCGCAAATTACTTACCTTTTACTTTGTTGCAAAAAAAAATTCTAATTATATATGAATAGTCCACTTGCCAACAGCGTTATGTGATCTTATGATAGTAAGCTATAAATTAAAAAAAAGAACGACTATGACAACAAATAACATCTGAATTGAATCTTGTTTTTATTACCTGAAAATTCAGATAAATAACAGCTTAATAACATTATAACATAGCACAACGTAAAATAACATAACATTAACAATCCATGCAACCCAAATCAGTTTTCAGTGTATAAATAAATATGATAACGACTTTTGTAAGAGTAGTTAATATTTGATGCTATTTTTTCAGAATAAAAAAAGATTTTGCACTGGGTTTTTAGTGGACATGAAACTACTTTAAATACTGGTACGTTACCTACCAAAAGATAAAAATCGAAAAAATTTACATAGCGCACTTTGCTACTCATATGTAGCTATAAATGAATGATGGATCAGTGGTACCAGATTGAGGGAGATTTCCCTATTTGAGGGATATTTTGCATCAAAAATTATTAAAAGGGAAAAAGGGACATTTCATATAAATAAGGGATTTTCTTTTGACGCAGTTATTGTTGCATAATTGATCAAAATTCACGAATATTCGACATTCGACTTAATTCATCGTTCTGAAGATGTGATGTGGAGTGAAATGGTATATAATTGTTAAAAAATATAAGGATAATTTCGAAAATTTTCTTACGTTAAAGCGTGAGTGAGCAAAAAAATGAAAGTGAAAAATTGAATGAGTGAAAAAAATGCAGGAAAAGGGGTTTTTTCTTAACAGCGGTCGGCCCTCGGCAGGCAATGGCAAACCTCCGAGTGTATTCCTGCCATGAAAAACAGCTTCTCATAAAAATACACTCGCCATTCGGAGTCGGCGTAAAACTGTAGGTCCCTCCCCTTTGTGTGACCACATCAAGGGGACCGCCACAAATTGGAGGAAAAGCACATATGTGTAAGCGCCAAACTATTATTATTATTTTATATGAATTTTACTTCTTTACTACTGAAACATGTATATGTTTAAATTCGTTGGGAATTTTGTGGGATAAATTTTCAAGATGTGGGTAATTGAGGGATTTTTTCCCCATTTTCGTGGGATTTTTAACAGAGAATGTCTGGCATCACTGTGATGGATTTGCTTATGCAAAAATACTTATATACGTACTTATGTCCATTTCGCTAGCTTAGATTGAAAAGTTTCCAAGTCCACTTTTTATGAAAACTCATATTTTGATACAGGAGGCTAGAGAAATTAAAAATGTATTGTATCGAAAAGGATGGAGGTATTTCGTATTATTTATTCTCGTTTAAATTCAATGAAAGGAAAATTTTCCAAAAGTCCAAAAGAAGCACCGAAAATCCGATAATCCCAAAATACATAGCATGAAATCTTTGAATACAGTTCGAATCCCTATATGATGTTTTGCTTTCCTTTAAACAGCCAAAATGTTGTATTCAAAGTTTTGCGAAATGCTTGAAGAAATTGGCTATAAGAATTTATTTGTTTCCTCTCCTGTAACATTTCTAAAATAGGACTTAGCAACTTTTCACTCTAAGCTAGCGATATATGTTTTAATAAACAATAATGAAAATAAGATTTTATTAATAAAAAAATATCACCCTATCCACTGGTTTTTGAATCAGCGCAAAAAATTGCAAAAAACCAAGCTGCATTTTTGCAGCAAACGCCACAGTACTCATAAGCTGACGGCGTAAATTTGCAAATATATATCACCAACGGCAGCTAATTTATGTAAATTTGCCACAAACCTCTCACTTCACCATAGAATATGGTAGTTAAAATTGGTGTGGCGAACTCCTTGATCTCAGTGGTGAACTCTCGCATCTCAGATCTTCTAATTAGTACTTGAAAAAATGTTACTTAACATTTGCGCCTTCTCATTAAATTAACATTCTCTGATGAAACCCACCAAAAACTAAAAATCGAAAAAATTTAATAGCGCACTTTGCAAGTGGACTACTCAATTGTTGAATATGCTATCTTATTTGTCCCTTCTTTTTATACAATTAAGGAGCGGCTAAATGGTTTAACGATGTTAGCGGTACATAATGATGTGCCGATTACAGCACAAGAAGTTATTGAAAAAATGTGTGCTAAGCAACGAAGATTAAAAATCGCTTTATAAGTAATAAGATTTAGTAGACTTGTACATAAATAAATGTAAATATGTACGCGTAAATATAAAAATATGGAGATACTAGCTTATACCCGCGGGTTTCACTTTTATACAAATAGGAAAAATAATTTAATGATGTTAGAGTTAAGGTATTTAGGCCGTTTAAAACTATGAAATTATAAAATCTCCTCTCTCCTCCCTCTAAGTTTACCTTAAAAGGTTTCCAGGTATACGACGCGTGAACGTGAAACCTTCTTGGAGGTGCCACGGCGAGTTCTAATATTTCCAACTCAAATTTGGTAACCTGGCCTTGATAAAATACCACTTCTCATTACTGTAGCAAATTCCTCAAGAGAGCTTTAGATTATATTGTCGAACCCGGCTCTCCCTTTTCCATTTAATGCAATTGATTCTGTCTTCCACAAACACTTCCAGGGATATGTGGCAAGAAAAAGTCAATTTGTACAGGAAGTGCCACGCCCATTTTGCTTATAACCCAATCTTCTTCCATGAATTTAGAATTGATTTTACATACCCTAGTACCAAGTCCCAGTACTTTACCATGAACATCTCTGGAGATATGCAGTATAAAACAATAAATTTGTACGGGAGGTACCATGTCCCCTTTTCGAATAACACAAATTCTTCTCTATGAGTATGGAATTAATTTTGTATACACATTTCGGTGCCAAGTTCCAGTCCTCTGCAATAAACACCTGCAGAGATATGCAGCATAGAAAAATCAATTTGCTTGGGAGTTGCCACACCACCTTTTCCAATAACTCTCATTTTTCTCCATGAGTATGGTATTAGTTTCACATACATACATGCATACATATGTATTTCCATACCAAGCTAGAGTGCTTTACCCCAAACATTTGAAGAGATATGCAATATGAAACTTTCAGTCAGTATGGGAGGTGCTACGCCTCTTTTCCAAAAACGTCCATTTTTCTCCGTGAATATGAACATGATTTCACACAGTGTTGGCAAACTGTTAATCTGATTAACGATTAAAAATTAACGATTAAAATGTTAATCGCCTTTGACGATTAAAATTAATTAGTCGTAATCAACTGTACGATTAATGATAACATTTTTTTAATCGTTAATCGCTGGCTGCGATTACGTTTAATTAATTTAAAACATTAATCGTTAATCCAATTAAAAATAAAATCTGATTAATTTGTCTAGTTTGTCCGAGTTTGAAACCAAACACCAGTTATAGTAATTATTTTTTGTTTTACGCTTATAAAAAGCATGTAATATAAAAAAATAATAATTATTGTTATTAGTAATACATAAACTGGGAACTTTTACAAACCTAGTTTGTAAAACGTTTGTTGGTATACATATATCTTAATGAAAATGCACACCAAATTGCTTAGATTGATGAGGAAACCTGACTTAGCCATACTGGATTAATTGCTTTGTGTGCACAGGAAAATTCCAGCATAACTTAATCACCAAACCTACTTGATCAAACTAAGAGTTAATGATTAAAAATTAATTTTTTAATCGAGGTTACGGTTAACTGTTTAGTCGGATTAAAATTAATCATGATTAACTGTAATCAGATTGAATTTAATCGATTTAACTAACTAATTAAAACATCAATCGATTAATGCCAACATTGATTTCACATACATATCACTATACCAAGTTTCAGTTACATACAGAGATATGTATGTAATATGAAAATTCCAATTTGTATGGGAGGGGCCTTGAGTTATCGGACTTACTTTCAGTCTAAGACCATCCTTCCGAAATCCGTAGTAAGTGTACTAAATTCCGTTCTGATCGGAAAACCGGTTAAGGAAGTAGCCTATTTTTCAATCCAGGTCATAAAATATCTTTGAGCAAAATTTAATTTTCAAACAGGAGGCAATTCTTAAAAAAGTAGCCTATTTTCCAGTCTAGGTCATAAGCTATCTGTGTGCATACTTTCATGCAAATTATTTCAGTCATTTCCACGTATTAATTTAATTAAAGTTTCCTAATACGTGATAACTCTTAAAATGGTAGCCTATTTTCCAACATAGGTCATAAGCTATCTCTGTGCGAAATGTCATGCAAATCTGTTCAGTCGTTTCCGCGTATTAATTTAATTAAAACTTTTTTTAACAGGTGGCAACTCTTCCAAAAAATTTGCCTATTTTCCACTGTAGGTCATAAGCTATCTGCTTGCAAAATTTGATGCAAAACCGTTCAGTCTTTTCCACGTATTAATTGAATTAACCTTTTTTGGCAGGTGGTAACTCTTAAAACAGTGGCCTATTTTTCAACCTAGCTCATAAGCTATCTGTGTGAAAACTTCCATGCAAATCAGTTCACTCATTTCCGCGTATTAATTAAATTAAACATTTCTAACAGGTGACAACTCTTAAAAAAGTAGCCTACTTTCTAACCTAGGTCATAAGCTATCTATGTGCAAAATTTCATGCAAATCCGTTTAGTCGTTTCCGCGTATTAATTTAATTAAACTTTTTTAACAGGTGGCAGCTCTTCCAAAAAATTAGCCTATTTTCCACTGTAGGTCATAAGCTATCTGCTTGCAAAGTTTCATGCAAATCCATTCAGTCATTTCCGCGTATTAATTTAATGAAACTTTTTTAACAGGTGGCAACTCTTAAGAAAAGTAGCCTATTTTCCAATCTGGGCCATAAGCTATCTGTGTGCAAATTTTCATGCAAATCCATTCAGTCATTTCCGCGTATTAATTTAATGAAACTTTTTTAACAGGTGGCAACTCTTAAGAAAAGTAGCCTATTTTCCAATCTGGGTCATAAGCTATCTGTGTGCAAATTTTCATGCAAATCCATTCAGTCGTTCCCGCATATTAAATAAATGAAACTTTTTAACAGGTGGAAGCTCTTAAAAAAAAATAGCCTATTAACCAATCTGGCCCATAAGCTATCTGCGTACAAAATTTCATGCAAATCCGTGCAGTCGTTTCCGCGTGATGATTTCCCAAACATCCAAACATACAAACTTTCACATTTATAATATTTATTAGATTAGATATTCAATGTGTAAAAACTGAACTGTATACTAACGAATTTTTTAAATTTAAATAAAGCATGAATTCCCCACGAAATAACCGAGTACACAAAAAATATATAACGGTAAAAATGGCACATACATACGTATATGAAAGAATGCCCACAGGCGACGCCTCTAGCCATTGTGTATCACAACTAAGTTATCGATGCAAATTTTTTTTCATCCCCTCCCCTTCGCCAAATCCTGGCTAGGCCGCTGACCGTAATGTTTATTCGAGACCAATTTGAAAAGTTAGCGACTTTTTGAATTTCCCGCGCAGTAACTTTAGTGGTGTTTGACAGCCATTGAAAACAAACAACCTTGTGAAAAGTGAATTTCGTGTGCTGATTAAGTATTCAGTTTTGCGTAAAAAAGCCATTACTTGAACCAAATAAAGGCTTGATAAATAGTATGCGGATTCTGTGCCATCAATTTCAAAGGTTAAAAAAGTGGTTTACTGAGTTTCGTTGTGGTCGTACCAGCCCAAAAGGCTCCGAACTTCCAGGCCGCCCAAAAGAGCTCGTCACGGCAGAAATCGTCGATAAAATCCAAGGAATAATATTAGAAGACCGGAGATGAAAGTGTGTGGGGTGGCTGATGCTATACGCATCACAACTGAATGGTTACATTACATTTTACATGAATATTTGGATATGAAGAAGCTATTCGCGCGATAGGTACTGTGCTTGCTCACTCTCCTACCATAAACGCAACCATGTAAAAACTTCAAAGGAGTGTTTTGCGATGTGCAGCCGCATTTCGAATGAGTATCATTCATATCGATTACTTTGAAAAGGCCAAAACGATCACCAGCGAAAGGTAACTTGCAATAATATCAATGGAATTAATGTCAATTGACATAAATTCACTTTTGTAAGGGAATTAATGTCAATGACATCAATACCCAGACCAAGAGTGAAATAATGTCAGAAAAATTGTGGAAATAGTGTCATTAACATTAATACTAGAGCCTTCTATATCCCGAGGTTGTTCGACAAGCAAGTTCTCGTGAAGATCGCTTTCTCACGAGATTCTCGTGTATCGAAAAACTCGCGAGCTTCTCGATGATCTAATTAAGGCAGCGTATTTAATTTAGGGTATGAACTGTTGAATTTATTTCAAGCGCAATGCTCGTCGCTCATCAGAATATTACCATGTGCATGTTCCTCGTGAGAATGGCGATACTCGAGATTGTGTCGAGAACTCGATTACTAGATTTACCGGGTATCGAAATCCTCGAGAGCGTGCGAGCAGAAATCGTAAGCCCTAAATAATACACAATTGAAAAGTGAAACCATTTCAGAAATGTTAAAAATCATGCAGCTTTATTGTGACGTGTAATAAGGTCAGCGGAATAACGTCCATGGACACTATTTCTTATCGTCCATAGACAATAGCAGCGTCCGGACTTTGTTCCGTTTGGATCGATTTCTTTTTTAAATTAAAAGTCTACTCCCTATTCCGCTTGACGTAAAACCATTTTTTCACTATTTCCATTCACATTCTGCCTTATCCTGTGTTTCACCCGAAAAAATGTCACCCGAAAATTTCTATTCCGCCCATAGTAAATACATGGAAACCAAAAGTGGAAAGTGAAACAGTCAGCGGTGCCATTTTGATACAATTGTATCATTTTTGATACTTTTTTTTTCTAAATTGTAAGATTTGATACTTTGATTCACAAATGCCCAATTTTAATACTTCGGCTGGCAGAAATTAATTTTTGAAAACTATGAATAATATTAACAGTTTGAAAGCATTCTTGTTATTTAAAGTCCCAAAATTTATATATAGATATTTATAAGCTTGATTTGGTAACTCTTATAAGGGAAACACAACCTGGAATTTCTCGGCATACGTCGCTGTTATACATATCGTCACTAGAGACGAATAAAGGCGCGCTAGTGTTTCGACGGCGAAAAAATACGCCTAAAAAAATATTACGAAAAAAGGCGCTTAATAAAAACTTCGGCGAAGAAAAACGCGTAACCTAGTTGACGGCAAAGAAAGACGCGTAATCATAGATTTAAATATACTTGGCCAAGGACTGTCACTTCAGCATTATTCGCCAAAAACTCTTTACGGAATGTACATACTATTACAACCGCAAACATAATTGACCGCGAAAATAAGTTTACGCGTCCTTCTTCGCCGTCAAATATTTTAACGCGTCTTTCTTCACCGTTAACTATGTTAAGAGTCTTTCTTCGATGAAGTTTTTGAAGTGAAACTTCTTAGGCGGCGGTATCTCAAAAATGGAGAGTGAAATTTTTAAAACTGAAAACGTTACATGAGTGAGAAGGAAAAATAGGGAAGGGGGAAAAAAATAAAGCGACGCATGACGGGTACGAGTACCTACATATGTAGATATGTATGTTTGAATGCACGTATGTATGTATACATATACCCACTAGAACCCACTAGAACTTGAAGGAAGATATCCCAATGTGAGGAATAAAAGAGTACCCCTTTGACCTGATTTCGGAGCAATACGAGAGATTTGTCGGTTTTGACCTCGTTTGTAACTCCTTTAGGAGTCAAATAGGATATCTCCTCAGTGAGCAACAAAAGAATACTCCCAGAGACATGATTTCGGAACAATAAGCAATATTTGTTGATTTTGTACTCCTTTATTACTCGCTTAGGAGCTAAAAGGGAGATCTCCCAAGTGAGCAATAAGAGAATACTCTGTGAGGCATGATTTCGAAGCAATAACTGAGATTTGTCGTTTTTTTACTCCGTTATTTCTCGCTTAGGAGCAAAAAGCGATGTCTCCTAAGCGATCAATCCAGGAGTATTCCTTTTGACTGATAGGCGAGCTATACGCACCTCGTTCAAAACCATTTTGTGTTTTTGGAAAAATGTATTATGAAGAAAACATGACAGATATGTAACTTATACGTACATATGTACATACATAATTGTTATTGAAAAATAAAAACGAGGAAATAATAAAATAAATTGGGCAGCCCACATTAAGGTCCATCGGTATGTATGACAAAATTTGTTTAAACTTAATAATTATTTCATTATTAAATGAAACTGCATTTCAGATGGCGGTGTCAGCGCTTAAAATGATCGAGTTCTTACGTTTCTTACCCTGTTCAGTCCAGAACTTTTATTGGGTTCGAAATCCATTAGCCATTAAGAGCCTTTGTCATTAAGTCTGAGTATCTGTCTGAGTATGCAAATATCTTCAAGTATTAGTTTTAGCTTCGTCTGGCATGATATTTATCAAAAAAAACGGCATTTGACAAATCGCCTAGGTCTGTATGTGGTAATCAGAATTCTCTGATACCTGCTCTTTGATGCGCTTCGTTTCTGTGGACTCCCAGGTGAATACCAATCCCAAACATACCTTCATCGTACCGTTTTAAGTTTATAATCCTTAGCTTTCATAAATTTTTCTGTACTATTATTTAGTAAGCATTATTTTGCATGTTTTAACTGTTTATTATTCTAAGGTTTTATATTAATGCGCGCATGCGATAAAAAATTAAATAAATGGATTGCGTAAATAGCAAAATCTTTTTAGCTTATGTAATGGATCGTTAAGGAGAAATTAGGGAGTACTCTCCTACTACTCCATGAGGAGGAATTTGAGAGTATATAAACCTTCTTTTATTACTCGTAAAGGTGGTTTGCGGGATGTTTCTTATGGGAGTACTCCCGTATTGCTCGTTTGGAAGGAATGTGGGATGTTTTTCTTTGTGCACTCCCTTTTTGTCTTTTTGGGAGGTTTCTGGGAGGTTATTCTGTGAGTTCTCTGTATGTAGAGTCAATATTGTGGGCGCTATGATTTTCCTCCCTTTCATTAGCTTATACCTATCGTTACATTAATATACAACAAAATTTTATCAAAATCTTGGGTTACAATAAACACTGAAGCTAATTTGCGAATGCGGTAGATGTTTTTAAATTAAATTAAAAAGAAAACTTTTCAAGAGCGCCGTACTTCAGAATTTGATTGTAGAACGCCCTATTTCATAATTTTATTGAAAAACATCCTATATCAAAATTTGGTTGAAGAACGGCCTATCTCCGAATACGGTTCAAAAATGCCCTATCTCAGCTGCAAATACATTGAAAATGTGCTGAGATTGGGCGTTTTTTAATTGGCAGCTGAAATAGAACGCTCTTAAACCAAATTCTGCGATTGGGCGTTTTTCAATAAAATAGGGCGTTGCCGAACTGGCTGTCGAGATAGGTCGATCTTCCACTCAGGTATCGATATGTATATGTTTATTAAGACAACTAAATATGTGAATGTTACTTCTTTACTACTGAAATATATGTTTTGAATTCTTTGGGAATTTTGTGGGATAAAATTTTAAAATGTTTGTAATTTTGGGATTTTTCCTGATTTTCGTGGGTAATTTAACAGAGAATGTCTGGCATCACAGTGGCGGAGCTGAAATAATAAGTTTCGCTTAGATAATTTGACCTTAATTTTTTAAGCAGGTTGCCACCCGCTTCAAGGACCTCAAAAATATTTTTATTGTTGTGGTTAAATATTTCCTAAAACTCTTTCGTTTTGCGCTCAGTTTTAGGATTTAATGCACAAAGCATCCTTATATTTAACCAAATATCGACTATTCAAACAGGTAGCAACCCTCCTACATGTAGTTAAAAAATAAAATTCATTCAAAACCATTTCTATTGATATCCACATTGGGATAATTTAACTTATTTAATAATTCGAATATGATTTTCTAACACATGGCAACCCTTTTGAAAACCGAAACATCTACCGGTCAATCCCTTTCATTTGATAAAGATTTTGCTAAATATTCGACGTAATAATCTGCGGAAGCAATTATTTGAATTCTATTTTCTAACATGTGGCAACCCTTTTCATAGAACTAAAACCCAAAGGACATGACATTATTTCAATTTTTGCCTGTGCATTAATGTCATTGACATTAATTCCATTGACTTTATTGCACGTTACCCTAGCGAATATTAAATAGATTTTGGATAGGTTCGATAATGATTTGAACGACCACATTTTGGCTATGTGAAGTGTTGTTCTATCTAGATGCACAGTTGTACACGTCGTGTCTAGTCACCAGAAAAAATTTTCAATCGATTTTTTTAGCATTATATGATTGTGCCACTAATACGATTATTGATTTTTTCTGAATGTAAAATCTACAATCTGCAATCAATTACAACCCACGACGCAATCAATTTTATTTAAATCACCTTTGATTGCAACGATTTTGATTGCAATTAAATCAGCGATTCAATGAAACATTTTAATTCCAATCTCAATTGCAATAATTTATTCATGCTTTATTTTTTTTTAATAAAGCAATTGATATGTTGCTTGTATGCCACAATAACACAATAGGGGTATTCACGATCCGGTGCATATGGACTAGCATGGTGCATAGATAGCATAAATAGCATGATTGTTGTTTTTTCATGTGTTCAAACAACAACAAAATTAGCCAGTCATGCTATCTATGCACCATGCTAGACAGTATGTACCGGATCGTGAATACCCCTAATATAAATAACGAGTTGTGTGCACTTCAAATTGCATGCATGTTGTTTCTCTGAACCCGTTATAAGCGAAATCGAAAAAATCATAATTTAGTTCTTATATGCGTGTTTCCAGCGGAAGGTCCACCACGACAAAAAAAAATAAAAGTTTTATATATAACGTATTTACGGGCCTATTTGTCTGCTTTATATAAGCTTTTATTTAACTTGGCCATCCCGCGCAAATCGCGGAAATTTCCAATCGATTTTAAACTGACTTCCCGACAAGTTAGAAACTTGAAATTTTCAGCATAGTTCCAATCACGATGACAATGCCATTTAATGTATAAATGAATTCCCCATATGGTCCAGGGGTCTTGATTCAAAGGCGGTCAAAAAATAGTAAGATTTTGCTTCTGTTCTCTTTCATTGCAAGTTGAATTATTTTAATATCAATCGCAAAATTTTTTAAATAAAATAAAATAACACTTTTTAATATACAACGCTTTTATAAATGGACTAAAAATTATAAAATAAAATTATGTAAAAAAAATATTTTTTAAAAACAAGCTTTTATTTAACCTGTACAATCAAAGGAATAACATGAAGTAGTGTAACAAAAGATTCTTTAGCAAGAAAGTTTTGTCAAAACTGCACTAAACTGAAAAAAATAAAATAAGTTAAGGTCTCGTTAAAGTTACTAAAAGCCATTTAGTGAAAGGAGTTATTTAAACTCTAATGGAAATTACTAACAATTTGTACTAATTTACTTCGTTTTTAAAAAAGCTTGTCGGCGAATTCCGGGTACATGCATAATTGGTTAGGTATGTATGTATATGTATGTATGCAGATATTTAAATGCCGGTTTTCTATTCGCGCGACTAAATATCTTTTAGTAACTTTAACGAGACCTTAACTTATTTTATTTTTTTCATTTTAGTGCAGTTTTGACAAAACTTTCTTGCTAAAAAATCTTTTGTTACACTACTTCATGTTATTCCTTTGATTGTACAGGTTAAATAAAATCTTGTTTTTAAAAAATATTTTTTTTACATTATTTTATTAAAATATATACTGGCTATGTAAGTATAATCATGTTTGCGTTAAATGGTTTTCCTAGGTGGTGCCAAGGTCGAGATATTTCGAAAAACCGTATTTATGGTCCGATTTGGTTCGAATTTGGCGTATGTATTTGAAACATAATAAATCATAGATTTCCAACAATTTGACCCTGAATTGGTTCTGAAGTCAAAATTTAAAGTATATTCGACGTAAAAAACCTGTTTTATTTGCGTTAAAGATTCATTTAAACAATATTAACAATAATTAAACGATGGAAATTTATGTCACGTGACGCCACGTCACGTCACGTCACGTTTCACACTTGGGGTTGTAAAGGCAAATTGAAACAATTTGCGCTAATTCAAAAAATTCTAAAAACAACTAGAATTGCTCCAAATCATATTAAATTAAGTTTCGTGAAAATAGCCATTCACAATTCGCAGAGTTTTGCGATTTTGTAAGAAAGGAAAAAATCAACTTCCATTTTTTGTCACGTAACGACACTCTCTTTAAATGCTTATATTTCAGGACCAAGCAGTTCGATTGATTTCATTTTTCGGTTAAATTTAGAGCTAATTATGTACTATACAATGGCCCAAAAAAGTTAAAGAAAACAAATGGTATTCCTTTTTTGTATCACATTGAAACGTACGACTGTCACGTATGCGACGTATGGAAATACCCATATGTATGTATTTTGATTTTTATCTTTTTCATAATATTTAAAAATTATTTCATGAGGTCTATGTTTTCTCGCGAAATAATACTTACTTGTTGAGTTTTATTTTACTTTCAATAAATTAATGCAATGAGTTTTATTTTTCGTTCAGATAATAAAATTTATGCGGTGAGTTTTATTTTTATGATGTAAAATACAACTCACCTTTTTAGGTTTTATTTATCGTTCTAGAATAAGTAAGTTTTACTTAAAAATGGCACAAAATGTGGTTCCAATCTGTTTTCAACCAGTTGTTTTGCGTGTGTTTTTTACGGGCGTAATTTTCTAATAAATAAAACACGGCAATGACATGTTCACGTTTCAATACTGTTATTGAGCTTTGTACCATGATTTGCTTGTTAGGAAAAATGGAAACAACAAAGTTTAAGCGGTAAAAATTATAGCAGCTATTTCGGAGATCACACATCTCCTTATCAGACCCCTTTTTCTCTAGACTTTAAGCAGGGATCGAAACCGCATCATCGATGTGCAAAGTCGAAAGCGCTAACCTCTGAGCTATGCACAACCCGCAAGCTCTTGTTGCTAATCCATTTCCTTATTCAACCTACTACTATTCACATTCTTTAGTTCGTTCCAATTTTAAGCTGTAAAACAAGATATAACAAGTGTTTCCTCGTAGGAAATAACGCACGAAGAAACGCAAACAAAACGACGGGGTTTGCTGAAAACAAGTCCGAAAACGATAACATTTTGTGCCACCGCCTTTGGCCTGAAAACTAAGGTTAGTGATTTTTAGTAAAACTTACGAGGCAATAATTATTTTTGAACGATAAATAAAACTTACAATCAAAATATAAGCAATCAATGTTAATTGCAGCTAAAACAGATTTCAGACAGCCCTGGTAGTCTAGGGCTGCCAGACCGTTTTCCAGGATTTGTACTGGTTTTGACAAATTGTTCCGGTGTCCTGGTCCACACTTAAATTGTCCCGGTTTTTTAATGAAGGTTAATACAGGCACCGATTTCATATTTGGCAGATTTATGCTATGCATAAAGGTTAAGCTTTCTGTTATTAGTACCCTACATTTGGTCAGTTTTTATGATGTAATGATCGCGCATTTGACACCAAATGAACAGCTGTTAGTTGAGGCAGTTTGATGTCAGTAATTTTGACTAGGGATGCAGAAAATATATCGATGCATCGGAAACATCGATGTTTGATATTCGATGCATCGAATAAAACCGATGTTTTGGACCTTCCGATATATATCGATATATCGATGAATTTTTTTCATTGCATCGACTTTTGTGTGCCATGTAGGTACACTGTACATAATAAAATTATTTTGTATGCGTCTAAACTCTTTGCTCTAGTAACTATTCTTAATGTGAAAATTTCACTATTTTTTGCACTATTAGAATATACATTCTATTAATATTATGCAAAAGGTATGAGTTATTTGCACTAATAAATTGCTAATTTATTAGTAGAAACGTTTAGTGCCAAACAACCATTTACAAAATGATATTAATTGATATGATATTGACACTGTAAAACCCTTTGGAAATTTGGGCGGATTTTAAACAGCGATTTTCAAAGTTGTTTCACATAGCTTATAAGCAAGGTGAAATAATATTAAGTGCTTAATTCAAAGCAAATTTTGTGATTGTCACTTTCACATTTTTCAATTCTGGCATTTACCTTTGGTTTTGTTGCACAGCTCTGGCCGATTTCGGCTAAGGTCCTCATCCTGATGAACTTAAAATATCAGTACTCCAACGTTATGTGTGCTTTTGCACAAGTGGCAAGAATTTCTGACATTTTTTTTTTTTTTTCATATCAATAAGTTCTCACTCAAAAGGGTGTCAAATGAAAGAAAAAATTATGATAATATAGTACCATATAAGTGTACAGAAATAGAATATCATTGCAGCTGGCACTCTTTATATTATTTTACTATGCTTATTGTCGCCACTTCAGACCTTTTTTCGAAAGCTTCTCAAAAGAAAAAAAAACTGGGATTTGTAACTATTTAAATCAATAAATACATTTCACTGCGAATTAATACTTAAACATTTATCGAAGCTCCGATTGTTTAATTTTCTTTTTCTATATTTTTATTTGAAAGAAACCGTCGATATTTTCATTCGACGCATCGAAAATATCGATGTTTTTTTAAGATATATCGATATGAATCAATGCTATATTTCGATGCATCAAATGGAAAAAAACATCGATGTATTTTTTTGGATTGCATCCCTAATTTTGACATAATGAAAACCAAGCATTGGATAAAGCTTTAAGACTACAAAGCATCTGAAATCTTATTTATGTTTTATGAATTAATTTGTATATTATTACCTAAACATTTATTGAAGTTCCGAATGTTCTATTTTCTTATATATTTTTAATTCATTCGATGCATCGGAAATATCGAATTTATATACGATAAATCGATATGCATCGATGCAATATTTGATGCATCAGATCGAAAAACATCGATGTATTTTTTTGTGTTGCAGCCCTAAGGAAGCAAACCACCAGTGTTGCCACAAATAAATTACCAAATTCCTCAAAAACAAATGAAAAATCCTCAAAATCCGAACAAATTACTAAAAATTTTCTTATTACAGATATGAGTATTGTTTACTGCATACTTTTTATAGGTACTTAGTATAAAAATTAATTACATTCTGTAATTCAATTCGTACATTTGTTCGTGCGGTTCAAACAAAGTATCACCATAGTTTTTTATGCCTTGGTTTGTATATAATATTGTTGCTACTATATCAGTGCTCCATCTGGTCTTCAAGTCAGTCCTACACATTGGTAAGCATTAGAAAAGGGATATATATAAGCAATGCAGATATAATTTTTTTTTTAATTGTGAAACTTATGTATATGGACCTGAAGAGTCTTTTAATTCAAAAACTTTTTTTCCTACAATTAGGGTTCGAAATTTCAGACTTTGGTATCGATACTGAGTACTCATTCTGGCATCGAGCTAATGGTATCGATACTCTAAAAGTATCAGGGAAAAAGTATCGATACTACTCAGTATCGGACTCATTAAAATACGTTTCTTGGGATACTAAAATTATTTTGTTCTTCAATCGTATATCTAGTTATTTCCTGAAATTAAAACAATAGACATTTAAAATATTTGATTTTTATTTCATTGCAGAAATTACTTCCACATTAGTAGCAATTTAAACGTTAAATGTACATACATAAATACACACATATTTACTTTCACGAATTTTAAATTTGATTAAGAATTTTTGAAAAATTTGGGGGTATGCATTTTTGTAGCCTATTCAATTTTGTTTAATATTGTGCAAATTTTAATTAAAAGTCAACGGTAGTAGGCTACACGGAAAGTTGAATAGGTTACAAAACTGCATACCCTAAAAGTTTCTAAAAATTCTGTATTTTCGTGAACTTTAAAGTATAGTTTAAGTAAAGTTTTATGGCCTTACAGGCTAACCTAATATTCGCGGCTTGCGTTTTGATAAGTACGCTGTCGAATTTGTTTTTTTGCGTCACCCGAAATTGGTTTGCGTGCGTTTGCATTTGATGTCATTGAGCGAAATTGGAAATTGAGTTAGCTTCATACGCACGCCGTTCAATTTCAGTTGGTCTCATACAAGTTGTATGGACATGATAAATTTTTGACAGTAAATTGGCGGCGTGCGTGAATATTAGGTTAGCCTGTTATTCATAAAAAATAAAAAAGGTTTATAAACTGAAAAATGTATGAAAGTGTCATTTTATTTAAGCTCTTGAGGCCTACTTTATTTTTTATGAATAAGGCCATTAAACTTTAACTTATTTGGTTTATGTTATGTAACGAGATTTCAGTTTATTTTAAGTGATGGACAAAATTGAATGATAGTAATCCATATAAGCAAAGAAAATTGGGTTGCCAATGGAAGACAAAATTTAAAAAGTGTGTTTTTTAAAAAGTATTCGATACTACGAGTACTTTGGAAAGTATCGCGTAAAATCGCCAAATAAGGTATTGAGTATTAAAGTACTAATTTTTATACCCTCAGTATCGATACTTACTCAATATCGATAGTATCGTTCGAACCCTATCTACAATTTTCTGGATCTAATGACGAATCAATATGAATATCCTTTTAATCGAACAATGCGTGTTCTCTCATTCCGTCCTCGGATTTTGCAAGTTCAAAATACAAGTTAAACTACCCGGCTTCGGTAGGTTACAAAAAAAATTGTTCCGGACGAGGCCGGGCTTTATTTGTTGTTATGAGTTTAACAACTAAACTTACAAATTCTCTTAATTCTAAAGCTAAACTTAAAAGATAAGCCCGAGTGCTGTCAACGTGACAGGTATTTTGCTGATTAGGCGTTTCCATTTTCAACTTTTTGGTTGCGCGAGTAAGGTGTTGTATCACCATCTTCTTTATGTTGAGTTGTATGAAGTGCTGAGCTGCGCGTTTGGGGTGTTTCGTTACCGTCATTCTTATGTGGAGTTATGTGCAGTATTGCGTTAGCTCCTCCCTCCTCAAGTGCGGACGTCCCTGGTCGCATATTCGCAGATTCTGGAGTACTAGGGGCACTTGGTTTATTGCATTTCCCTTGAGGGTCCTTCGGCTTCCTTCTTTCGGAAATTTTAAAAGCGAGTAGTATGATAGCTATTACCATAGATATAATGAGTGCAGTATTAGAGGTTATACCAACTTTATTGATTTTGTTGATCGTCTCCAGTTTCTTCGTATTTTGTATTTGGAGGTCCTTCATCATCTGCAAGGATAGTATTTCTTCGAAGGGTGTTTTTGGATTCGGCTGTTGTAAAACGGGTGGAAGAGGTTGCAAATTGCTCATTTCATGCATGTAGAAATTTTTATTTTGTACTTTGATGGTAGAGTTGTGGTGTTGAATTATAAATGTTCCATTAAGATCAACTGATTTTCCTACTATATCGATTAAACCATTGTAATCGTTCAAGAATAGTATTCCGGGTTGTAATTCTTCTAGGCTGCTAATGTGGTCGGCGTTGACAAGCGTACAATTTGGGCGTTTACTATTTATAAGATTGCTAATACAACTATTATTACTTATTTCTCTAAAATCTTTTTCATTGCAAATTGTTATTTTATTATATCCTCTAAATTCGTTTTTAAGTCCGTACAATTTTGATTAACATTTTAGAATTTTTTCATAATCAATTTTATTAATTTTATTTTCCTTTTTCACTCCTTTGAGTATAATTTTTTCGCAAGTTTCTTTGTTAGTGGTAGGTGTTGAGTAGAGCAGCACTGTAACCGCATAACTTCGTTTTATTCTTAAAATTTTAACTATTGGCGTTCATACGCATGAATTTGTTTATATGTATGCATACATATAGCTACGTGTGTAAAACTGCTGCTTTGAGCAAAATGTAAATACCCTTTGAATTTTGTACGCCCGCGTTGGCAACCCTATGTCCGCACGTTGTCAGCAAATGTAAGCTACGAGAAAAAGTAGCGAGTACTGACACATACATGTTTTTTCTTTTATATATTTTTCGACTCTTGAAACTAATAGTTGTGTCACCGCGCGAATTTGTATTTTTTCATTTTCAAACGCTCAAGTATAATTTTACAGTATATTCGCAAACGCCATATATTTTGAATTGGATATATTTACTGACTTCAATAAAACAGTAGTCTGAATTGAATTGTAACCCCCCAACACTCGAGTTTTAGTTAAGTGATAGCAAAGGCAGTTCCCGGTTCGCGCCGTAAAAGAATTTGGACTTTCGTTCTCGGCTCCATTCGCGAGTGCCGGTCATGGCTGTTCACCAGGTTGTTGCTTCCACATACCATCATCGCATTAGCAGTGGAATTACGTCTGCTGGCTTTTACATCTTACGCCAGACCAGGTCATTTGCCAAGGGCAACCAAGTGCTCCGCCCCAGTTGCACGCATAAACATCGCTGCAGCGTAACCCAAGGAACCACGGAACGTTCGACATCAGGTCCCCGGGCTGCTTTCATCACCAGCAATATCCGCTAAAGCCCCACCGGCGCAGAAGCCGCATCGGTGGAACCATTGGGAGAACGTGCCCCAAACAGTAGGTAAGCTTAAAAAATAAATTATAGATGTACCATTTGAAGCTATTCTAATATCGGTAAAATCTAATTCTTCTTCAATATTAATATAAGGTATTTCTTCTTTTCCAATAATTTTTTCAATTGTACTTATCTCTAGATTTGATAATGTAAATGAATTTACAATATTTGATTTTGCCCAATGTACGGCGTATTCAATATTGATAAGCTCTTCATAAATTCATTGTAATTTATATTTAACTAGCCGACCCGGCGAACTTCGTCCCACCCATAATTAGATTTTTAATTTAATCGTTTTGGTCCAACATTTTCTCCAACAGCCACGATTTCCATTGGCAAATTCATCGGCTAAGATTATGGATTGGTGGTCGTTTGCCGCCTTAAATAAACTAACGAAAGTGTTATGTCCATGAAGAAGGTCCCCGGCGGCAACAATGATCCGGGTATACAGTGAATTTACCCTAGAAACTTTATCTTATAGTTGGTGGCAATTTCAAAATGGGTGCTTATCCTTGTTCAACAGAAATACAATATACATACATAGACTGAAATGAAATACCTTAAAGTCCCGTTTCACGAAAGCAATTTAAGTGAAAAAATATTTTTTTCTGTCAGTTTCTATATTAAATTCAATTAAAAAAATAAATCTTCATTAAATTGCTTTAATTAAACTGGCTTTTAAGGTATTTCGACAGGTAGTGGTTGCACAAATCAACTCTGGTTTGTCCGAAAGATATATTGGCAAATAACATCCATTAGGCCAATCGTAATACACGAGAGGTCGATGTACTCAATGGTGCAACAGGTCGATTTAGTCTGACATTCACGCCACCTTTTCTCACTTGTCGATTTTCAGTAATAACTCGAGCTCAGTATCACCTCACATCTCTTTTTAGCAACTGGACGAACTTCCTTTACCGTTTCCAATACATGTTTTGAATATCCGTCAAATCGGATCGTAAAAAAAAAGATTTTTAGTAATAACTCAACTCTAGCGCCAACTGGCGGGTTAAATTGTGAAACTAAACTATCCAGAGATTCACTCAAATATACACACACACAACTTTTTTGAAATCCCTCCAGCCATTTAGGAGTTCACTCCCAAAGATACCTACAGAAGAATTATATACACATTCAAAGATAAGGAAAAGTCAGTACGTTTGTACTTTGCCATGCCCTCTTTTCAAAAAGCCTACTTTTCTCCATGAGTATGGGATTGATTTCATATATCTCCATACGAAGTTCCAGTACTGTACCATGAACACTTCCAGAGATATGCAGCATGAAATCCGGCTTGTATGGTAGGTGCCACGCCCCCTTTTCCAATAGCTCCATATTTTCTCAATGACTATGCGATTAATTTCATATATCTCCACACCAAGTTCCAGTACTCTACCAAGAACAATTCCAGAGATATGCAATAAGAAAAATTCGACTTGTATGGGAGGTGCCACGCTGGTACAAAGTTTCAGTACTCTACCATAAACACTTCCAGAGATACTTATTATGAAAAATCCGGTTTATATGGGAGGTGCCACGCTCCATTTTCAAATAGTCCGAAATTTTATTAATGAGTATGCGATTGATTTCTACTCTACCATGAACATTTCCAGAGATATACAGTATGAAAAATTCGGTTTGTATATGAGGTGCATCGCCCCTTTTCCAATAATTCCAATTTTTCTCCATGAATATGTGATTGATTTCATATATTTCCGTACCAAGTTAAAAAATTTCTCCAATTTTCTCAAGAGTATGCGATTGATTTCATATACATAGTATCCCCATACCAAGTTCAAGTACTCTAGCATGAACACTTCGGTGTTCGGTGAAAATTCGGTTTATATGGGAGGTGCCACGATCCCTTTTCAAATAGTCCGAATTTTTCCTCATGAGTAGGCGATTGATTTCATATATCTCCGCACCTATTTACAGTGCTGTACCATGAACACTTCCAGAGAAATGCAGTATGAAAAATTTGTATTGTATGGGAGGACCCAAGCGCTTTTACAATAGCTCAAATTTTTCTCAAGAGTATGCGATTGATTTTATATACATAGTACCTCCATACCAAGTTCCAGTACTCTACCATGAACATTTCCAGAGATATACAGTGTGAAAAATTCGGTTGTATATGAGGTGCCACGCCCCTTTTCCAATAGCTCCAATTTCTCTCCATGAATATGTGACTGATTTCATATATTTTCGTACCAAGTTCAAAAAGTACTTACTTTAGGATTAAACATGGGTTAGCCAAGAATTAGAGACATGAGCGTCTTAAAAGTAATAAGGGATTTAATTTTTTTTTAATTTTGTGTTGCGTCGTTATTGCAGAGGACCATCGGCATGTGAATTTATATATTTCGATAATGAAATAAATTCGAGCATAAATACGATTTTTAGTTACATATACATATTATTTTTCCGTTTATCAATACATATTTTGAATCTGAGGATAATCGGACCATAAACCCGATTTTTAGTAATAACTCAACTCCAACGCCACCTGGAGGCTCTTTTTTTCAATGCTATTGCCTTCCCTATTGTCAATACATATCTCTAATATGAGGCGAATCGGACCATAAACATGATTTTTAGTAATAACTCGACTCCAACGCCACCTGGCGGCTCTCTTTTTGCAATGGTATTGTTTTTTCTATTGTCAATACATATCTCAAATATGAGGCGAATCGGACCATAAATACGGGTTTTACAAATAACTCGACTCCAGCGCCACCTAGCGGTTGTTTTAATAGTTATTCTGCTATTCGGAAGGTAGACAAATTCAAAAAACAAATATCATAAAAATCGGTGCAGCCGTTCTTGAGTTATAAATGGTGTAACTAACACGACTTTGTTTTATATATATAGGCGCGTATTCATAGTCCAGCAACTAAGTCGAAACTAACAAGGTTGCAACTTAAATTTAAGTAACAACTTAAAATTTACTTCTATTCATAGTCGCATTTCAGACTTCTACTAAGTAGTTTCGACTTAGTGTACGATATAGAAAACGAGTGTGAAAATGTATCGATTTTTCTCTACGATATTTTGGATAAATTACATTTTTATTAAATAATGTCAAGTTTGATCATCCGTTTATGTAATTTTTATTTTCATTGCATGATTATGCAAAAGAATAAAGTATCATTTTCTTGTTAATTGTGTGAAATAGCCAGAACAACCGCAGTGATGTGAAGTCGATGTTTATCGAAAGCATGCTGTGAAACATACAAATAGTAGATATATAAATGTTATGCACAAATTTACTTTAAAAGAACTAGCGTGAAACTGACTTATTATTTGAGAATTTATATAAATTATTCCAATTATAAAATTGTGATGTAGCTTTATTTGAATTGTAATACGCATTTAATTTCATCTTCCGATTAAAATGGATCGATCTTTGTAAACTTTAATGGGAGATTATTCAATATTATCAAAATCACCCTCTACCAACTTAATTTTTACATATTTCGTCTGTTTTCCCTTAATTTGATAAAATACTTCTTCCTAGTTACGACTTAGTTGCAGCTGCAGCCGAAACTAACTTTTAAGTTGGTACTTAGCCAGAAAAGTCGAAATTAAGGCGACTATGAATAGCTTTAGTTGAGACTTAGAATAGTTTCGACTTAGTTGAGTACTAAATATGACTATGAATATGCGCCATAGATTTTAAGACCTAATTCTAATTTTATGTTTACATTTTCTTTTAGATTTTTAAGTATTTCATTAGTTTTATTACTTGCTTCGTTAATTTTATCCAGAATTTGTTTTCCATTACTACTTGTCTATCGTTATTTTCTAGTAAATTTCCAATGTTTTTATTAATTATTTCTAAGTCATGGTGGTCTGGGCTACCAGAAATCCATTTCCATGCTGTGCCAATAAAATCTAATAACCGTTTATTTTTAGTTCTAGGAGTTAATTTTGAAAGGAGTGCGCGAATTTGGATTATTTCGTGACTGAAAAAAGGATGTAGCGGATGGTTGGTTTGGATATTTTGCGCGATTGTTATTTCAAGTCCGTTTGTTAGTTCGTCATACTGTTTCGTATCTATACTAATTATATAAAGAGTAGTCCCTTTTTTTGTAACAAGTAATCTCGCGAACGGCTGGTCCGATTTTCATGAAATTTTGTATACAAATAGCTTTCGGTAACCACCATGTTTTAGGCTAAAAAAATTTTACTTTTTTCGGGTAGGTGGACCAGGGACCAGTCTATTCGAAAAAATCTTATTATAGTCCGATTTGCTTAAAATTTAGTACGCAAGTAGCTTTTTAGCATATATGACCCATTTTTTCGGGGAAGTGGTCCAGGGACCGATCTAATCTAATTTTTGGTCCGATTTGCTTAAAATTCGGTACGTAAGTAGTTTATTAGCATATATTAGGTTATATGGTCCATTTTTTCCGAGAAGTGGACCAGGGACTGATCTATTCGAAAAAATTGTATTTACGGTCCGATTTGCTTAAAATGCGGTACGTAGGTAGCTTTTAAGCATATATTAGCATATATGATCCATTTTGTCCGAGAAGTGGACCAGGGACCGATCTGTTCGAAGAAATCGTATTTATGGTCGGATTTGCTTAAAATTCGGTACGTAGGTAGCTTTTTGCCTGTATAAGCTTATAGATTCCTGTTTTCCAATTTTCATGCAATTTCGAATATAAATAGCTTTAAGTAACGACCATATCAAGGGGCGAATTCGTCACTAGGCAAGATTTTTTTGCGCCCATCAAAAACAGCGGATACTGTCAAAATATAATTATAATATATAATATATCTCAACTAATATATATTTAGAAAGCAGTTTGTTAGTTTTCGCAAGGCTCGAGAGCGGCTGAACCGATTTTTTTGAAACTGCCACCTGCCGCACGTGTGCCAAGGATGGTTTTAGGCTGAAAAAAATCGATATGTAAAGGGGGCGTGGCACTTCCCATACAAACCGAATTTCTCATGCTACATATCTCTGAAAGTGTGCATGGTAGAGTTTTGGAAATTGGTATGGAGATATACGAAATCAATCGCATACCCTTGGAGAAAAATTTTAGCTATTGTAAAAAGCGGTGTGACATCTCCCATACAAACCGAATTTTTCATACTGCTTATCTCTGGAAATTTTTTGGTAGAGTTCTAGAGTTTTGTATGGAGATGTAGGAAATTAATCGCATACTCTGGGAGAAAAATTGGAACTATTGGAAAAGGGGGCGTGGCATCTTCCATACAAACCGAATTTTTCATACTGCCTATTTTGGAAGTGTTCATGGTAGAGTTATGGAACTTGGTACGGATATACCAAATCAATTGCATACTCATGAAGAAAGAGGGCATCTCTTGGAAACGGGGGCGTGGCACCTCCCATATAAATCGAATTTTTATACTGCATATCTCTGAAAGTATTCATGGTACAGTACTGGAACTTCGTATGGAGATATGTATATAGTTGAAATCAAGCCCATACTCATGGAGAAAATTTGGGCTATTTGAAAAGAGGTGTGAGGCCTACAAACGTACCGACCTTTAGCCATATTTGAAAGAATTTTTTTGTTCTTCTGTAGGTATGTTTGTAAGTGATCTCTTCCTAAATGGTTGTACGGATTTTAACGAAACTTTTTGTGTATTTGAGTGGGTCTCTGGACGGTTTAGTTTCACAATTTAATCCGACAGTTGGCGCTGTAGTTGAGTTATTACTAAAAATCTTATTTATGATCCGATTTGGCTAATGTTTTAAATATGTATGCAATACTATTGCAAAAACGTGCTGCCAAGTGGTGCTGAAGTCGAGCTATTACTAAAAATAGCCAAGTGAGAAAAGGGGCCGTGAAGGTCAGATTAAATCGACCAGTTGCACCATTGAGTATATCGAACGCTCCTGCGTTGCAATTGGCCCAATGGATGTTATTTTCCAATATTATTATGCGTTCAAACTTTTAAGGTATTTCGTCTGAAATAAGTATATGTATATTGCATTTCTGTAGAACAATGATTCGCACTCATTTTGAAATTGCCACCTACTATACTGTAAAGCTTCTAGGACATTCACTATAGAACCGGGTCATTGTTGCCGCCAGGGAGTGAAGAGGAAAAAATTTATATCGCTTTGCGAATAACCGTGCTATGAAACGCCGCACAACTGGAGAATTTCAAGAACGGATATAACACTTTCGTTAGGTATTTAAAGCGCCAAATGACCACCAAACCTTAATCTTAGTAGACAAATGTGCCAATGAAAATCGTAAACGTAAATTGTTGGTGAAAATGTTGGACCAAAAAGATTCAATAAAATATATAAAAATTTTGGGCGGGACGAAGTTCGCCGGGTCTGCTTGTCTATTATATGAATGATTTTAAATGATCCTTCCTGTATTCTTGCTGTCCCGTATTTTAAGTTTGTAAGCTGTGCATTCGTATAGTCAAAGATTTGGGTTTCTGCATAAGCCGTGGAGGCAAAGAGCCTGTAAAAAAATATCATTATAGACCTATAGCTATTTAACTAACTTTAATTTATATCGTTGGCCCATGGCATTTATAACGATTTAATTTATTACCTAAAGATCGAAAGCTTATGGCATTTTACTCGATTTTCCTACTTTCTAATTATCTAATGCCTATGGCAATTTACTCGATTTACCTATTTTCTAATGATCGAACGCCTATGGCAATTTTTTCGATGTCTGCTTTAGTCAAGATTATTCTAATTATATTCAAATTAAACTTAATTTATTATATATATTAAAATTCGATTTAATTTTAATTTATTCAAATTAATTTAATTTAATATAATTTCCTTCAATTTAATTTCTTGCAATTAGTTTAATTCGGTGGATTCGAATTTAAATTAGTGTGAAGAAATTCAATTGAAATATTTGTTTTTTTTCATTTTTTTGTCTTGTTGTGAGGCTTGGTTAACAAAGTACGCCTTAAATGTTGAGACTAACTTCTGATGTTACCTTTCTGAACGATTCGACCTGATTGAGTTTTGACTGTAGTGCTGTTATTCTCTGCGACTATTTCCTTTTTATATCTAGATGATAGCTTAGAGCCCAATATTCGAATATTTCCTCACCTACAGAGTAATCTTTCGTTTTTTGTCTGTTTTTATTGTGATAATCCAGGTCCTTTACTTGCTTCCTTGTAAGTAAGGCTACATTTTGTTGTCTATGTCTTTCTGACTCTTGGGGGTCTGTGGTAACTCTGGTACCGAAGAATATTTCTAGCGGTTTTTTCTTAGTGGTGGAATGAATTGTTGAGTTGTATTCTTTGACAGATTTGAAAGGTAACTCTTCAAAAGTGAGACTGTTGTTGTCGGATTTTAAACATCTCATAATTTCAGAAAGCGTGGAGTGAAACCTCTCCACTTGTCCGTTTGTCGTACTAGCGTAAGGGGGTGTGACATATACTTCGATATTCATTTGATCCTTTAATAACGACGAAATTGAAGCGGAGTTCAGTGATTTCTCGTTATCGATTACTACAAGTTTAGGAATTCCAAAAGCAATCATTAGCTCGCGTATTGGGTCCTTTATGTGTTCTACTGCCCTGGATGGTATTATTTTGACTTGTGTGTATTTAGAATATTTGTCGACAGAAGTGAGAATAAACCTTTTCTCTGTGGAGTAAATGTCAATGTGAACGATTTCTCCAGGGTTTTGTGGAATTGGGGTGGCTTGGATTTCTGGTTTTGGGGGATGCCTATCGTATTTTTGCTGAAGGCAAGTTGAACATTGCTCTCTATTTTAAAGTATATGCTAGGAAAATAGTATTTTTTAAGAATTTGAGTTTTATTGTCTTCTTTAGTTCTCTTATTATTATTTCTTCTTGCTCGGTTTCGTTTGTGATGTCTTCGCATAAGGTTTGTGTAAAGCGGATTTTTATGTTTCTGAAATGTAATGAATACAATTCTTTTATTCTACCCATAATGTTTTCTGCTGTGTAGAGCCCATTAACAAGAGCTCGATCCAAACGTTGTTTAAAAATATCAATTAAGTCCTGTGTGGAGTAGTCAGTTTTAGTTATAGTATGTCTGTGATAACTGGGGAAAGGGAGATCAAAAGTGTAGTTGTTTTTATTTCCAATTAGCATACATAATTGGTTCTTAAAGGCGTTAATTGGAGCTTCTGTAGCAGGTATGAGAATATGTGCAGAGCTTTCGTCACTATGGTCGGTTGTCGTTAGAGTGTTTACGTCAGTTTTTGGGGGTCTAGAAAGGGCGTCTGCAACTACGTTAGTTTTACCAGGTTTATACTTGAGCTCGTAGTTATACTCTTCCAAAATGCATTTCCACCTTTTCATTTTTGCGTTATGATTTTTATTGCTTAAAGCGAATGTAAGGGGTTGGTGGTCGGTGTAGATTATTACTTTGGGTGAACCGTAGAGATAATTCCTTAACGTGCTTAGTGCCCAAATTATCGCCACCATTTCTTTTTCATTTGCGGCGTAACATTCTTCTGCCTTTGATAAGGATCTTGATATGAACGTAATAGGTTTACCTGCTTGCTCTAAAACAGTACCTAGAGCATAGTTCGATGCATCAGTAGTTAGGTGAAATTCTCTCTTAAAATCGGGGTATGTGAATATA
Source organism: Rhagoletis pomonella (assembly GCF_013731165.1). Classification (NCBI taxonomy): domain Eukaryota; kingdom Metazoa; phylum Arthropoda; class Insecta; order Diptera; family Tephritidae; genus Rhagoletis; species Rhagoletis pomonella. The sequence continues at coordinate 5,808 of NW_023459578.1, read as the reverse complement.
ACTTCTTCTGATACTAATGCATTTTTAATTTGATGGAAGGCCTGTTTTGCATTTTCATTCGGTAGGATTAGCTTTTTGCTTGAGGCAGCAAGCACGGAAGTCAGTGGTTTTGCTAGTTTAGCGTAATCACAGGTAAAACGTCTATAATAACCTGATAATCCAAGAAATGATCTCAGATCTTTCAGTGTTTTTGGATAGGGGACTTCTTGGATAGCTTTTACTTTATCAGGATTTGTCTTAATATCCTTGCGTGATATTATGACGCCAAGGAATTCTACTTCGCCCTTGAAAAACTCGCACTTATCCAGTTGTACTTTCATTCGAGTATTTTCAAGAGTTCGGAAGATAGTTTCTAAGTTCTCTAAATGGCTACGTTCGTCCTTACCAAGCACAATTATGTCGTCTATATAGACATAACAGATTTTTCCAATGTGGTCCCTGAGTATGTCGTTATGGGCGCGCTGAAAAATGGCTGGGGCATTTTTCAAGCCGAATGGGAGTCTCGTAAACTTATACTTCCCATTGTTAACTGAAAAAGCCGTCTTTTCCATGTCACATTCCTTTAAGGGAATTTGATGGAAGCAGCTTTTCAGATCTAGGACAGAGAGAAATTGGCTACTTCCTAGTTGGGAAATTATTTCGTTAATTTCAGGTGTGGCGCACGCAATCGAACTTGACCAGCAATCTTAAATAGCAAACTAACTCGTCGGAAATGCAACCCTGCACCTACATAGATGTTTGCAGTGGCGGAACACTGTTTTATGACAGCTTCTTTTTCCACCTTCTTCTTTCGTTTTTCCTCACGTCGACGAGATCGCGAGCCAGCCGAAAAACTAAAATTTCGTTATTATAAATTATTTGTAAGGAATAAATATAGTAGTGACACATTAAATTTGTTTCTGCTTTCGCGCGAGACCACATATATTGGTGACCCCGACGAACAACATGCCGGATGAAGGAGAATTAAAGGAGAGTCCCGAGCAGACGACAACGCAGGCCATACCTTTTTTGCCTGCAGTATTGCCCGGAGCAACAAATGGCAACGAAATAGCACGTGTCACCGTGAAAATTCCGCCATTTTGACATGCGAAACCCGAATTGTGGTTGGCGCAGGTGGAGTCGCAATTTGTTGCAGCGGGAATCAGCAGCGACCAGTCGAAATATCACACAGTGGTAGCCGCTATAGAAAGCGGCGTACTCGCGCAAATTAGTGACTTAATACTACATCCACCATCTAGCGATATGTACCAAACATTAAAAAAGCGTATTCTAGAGCAATTTTCGGATTCGGAACAAAAACGAATCAAGAAATTGTTGCAAGACCTTGAACTAGGTGACATGAGGCCGTCACATTTGCTACGTGAAATGCGTCTGCTGGCAGGTACTGAAATGAACGACAGCATGCTGAGATCGATTTGGCTTAGCAGATTGCCACAGAACGTGCGCTCCATCATATCTATTAGTAACGAGCCGCTTGACAAGGTTGCTTTGTTGGCAGATAAAATTATTGAGGTTAGCGACAGCCCGCAGATACACGCGGTAGCAGCACGAAGCGACGACGGGCAGTCTGAAATTTTTCGGAAGATGGCGGCGCTAACAAAAGAGGTAGCCGAACTGAAAGCTAAGTTTCAACAGCGTGGTAGGCAAACACGTCGGTCGGCCTCCCGAGGACGCTCATGTACACCCAACAAAGGCGACAGCATTTGATGGTACCATAAAAAATTCGGCGAAAAAGCAACCAAATGCCGATCCCCCTGCTCACATTCTTTAAACTAAAACCCCTGGCACAAACGCGGTACGTGACAGGGTCTCTTCTAAAAACCGTTGTCTTTTGATAGTCGACCGAGATAGCAAGATGCAATTTTTAGTAGACACGGGGGCAGAGGTTAGCGTCATACCTCCAACAGCGGAACTGCGCAGACATCCAAATCCGAAAGTATTCCTGTATACTGCCAATAAGACGACCATAAAAATTTACGGAGATCGCATAATGTATTTAAACCTTGGTTTGAGAAGAAAATTCCAATGGAAGTTTATCGTAGCTGACGTTTCGCAGCCCATTGTAGGAGCAGACTTCCTGGCACACTTTCAACTTCTGGTCGACTTGCATCAGCGCAAACTTGTTGATAGCTCAACGAACGTATCGCAAAGTTATCAACAGTGATATGCCTTTTCAGGACCTACTGCGAGAGTTTAAGGACCTTGCGCTGACAAACGTACCACCAAAAAATATAACACACGACGTCACGCATCACATAATAACTAAAGGACCACCGATTTTTTCTAAGCCCAGGCGTTTGGCACCCGACAAACTGAAGGCAGCGAAGGCGGAAATTCAAACACTTCTAGACGCTGGTATTTGCCGCCCGTCGCGGAGCCCGTGGGCAAGCCCGCTACATATGATGCGAAAAAAAATGGCGAATGGAGGCCGTGCGGAGATTTTAGGCGATTGAACAGCGTTACGGAACCCGATCGGTACCCGATACCGCATCTTCACGATTTCACACATAACTTGCACGGCTGCACCGTTTTTTCAACTATAGACTTGCTTCGCGCATACCATCAACTACCAGTAGAGCCGGCTGACATACCAAAAACAGCAATAACGACGCCGTTTGGTATGTTTGAATTTGTTTTTATGTGTTTTGGACTTCGCAACGCAAGTCAAACCTTTCAACGGTTTATGGACCACGCCTTGCGAGACTTGGATTTCGCTAGGTCGTACCTAGACGACATTCTAGTGGCATCGAAAAACGAGGACCAGCATCGACAACACCTTCGCGCCGTATTTGAAAGATTGCGTGAGTATAATGTGATTATAAACCCAAGTAAGTGCGTTTTTGGGAAGCCAGAGGTATTGTTTTGGGGCTATATAGTCAGCAAAGACGGAGTAAAGCCTCCAGCTGATAGGGTTAAGGCTATTAACAATTTTGAGTTGCCCAAACGAGTTTGCGATCTGAGGCGTTTTATGGGCATGCTCAACTATTTTCGACGTTTTTTGCCAAAAGTAGCGATAAGCCAAGGCGTACTTTCAGGACTGATTAAAGGCAACAAAAAGAACGATGCCACGAAAATTGAGTGGAACGATGACACTGTTAAAGCTTTTCAGCAGTGCAAAAGAGAACTTGCTGAGGCAACCTCGCTGGTATTCCCTAAGACAGGAGCACCCTTGTCACTTACAGTAGACGCCTCTAGTACTGCCCTTGGCGCCGTTCTGCAACAGCAAGACGGAAACGTCTGGCAACCACTGGGTTTCTACTCAGAGCGTCTCACATCGACACAACAGCGCTACAGTACGTACGACCGGGAATTGTTGGGTGCGTACAAGGCTGTAAAATATTTTCAGCATATGCTTGAAGGTCAAAGTTTTTGCTTATTTACGGACCACAAGCCTCTTCAGTTTGCGTTTCAGCAGAAACTGGAAAAAGCTTCGCCAAGGCAAGTAAGGTATCTCGATTTTCTGAGCCAATTTAAAACCGACGTCCGCTATCTACCGGGGAAAGACAACATAGTCGCAGATGCCCTATCACGCGTTGAAGCAATACATGTCGAACATCTTATTGACTACAGTAAATTAGCAGAAAGTCAACGCACTGATGACGAGCTTCAGCAACTTTTAACGAAGAACACGTCAAGCTTGGATTTAAAGCTTTTCTCCGTTCCTGGTATGAATTCCGACATTTATTGCGACGTTTGTACAGAAGATACGTCCATTTCTAACACAGCCTTTTCGTAAAATTGGCTTTATGGCAATGCATAATATTTTCCATTGCGGAGCAGCGAAAACGATCCAACTAGTCGCTGAAAAGTATACGTGGCCTAACCTCAGAAAAGACTGTCGTCAATGGACCAAAACGTGTATGGCATGCCAAAAAGCGAAGGTGCATCGCCACAACAGAGCGCCATTGTCCACTTACACCCTGACAAATAGTCGTTTTGAACACGTCAATATTGATATAATCGGACCTTTGCCGCCTAATAGAGGTTTTCGTTATTGCCTTACGTGCATCGATCGTTACACGCTATGGGTAGAGGCATACCCCGTAGAAGATATTACGGCAGAGTCGATAGCACACGCGTTTTATTCAAATTGGATCAGCAGATTTGGCGTTCCTCTTCGAGTCTCTACGGATTAAGGACGTCAGTTCGAATCGTCGCTGTTCCGGGAACTTAGCAATATTTTGGGGATCCAACATCTAAGAACAACAGCGTATCACCCTGCCGCAAACGGCATAATAGAGCGTTGGCACAGAACGCTAAAGGCAGCCATCAAATCGCATCAGACAGAAAAATGGGTCGACATAATTCCTTTAATATTATTGGGTTATCGAACGGCGTACAAAGACGATATAAAGTCCACACCAGCAGAGATGGTCTATGGAGGCTCGCTTCGCTTGCCAGGTGAGTTTTTGCAAATATCTCGGAAAAGCAATGAGGTTTCCGAACACGATTTTGTAACGTATCTTCGTAATAAAATGCGTAAACTTAAACCGTCACAAACGACAAACCACTCACGACCATCCCCATTCATCGAGACCGATTTGATGACTACTCCAGCGGTTTTCATAAGAACAGACAGCGTTCGCCGGCCGCTCCAACCGCCATATGAAGGCCCCTTTCCGGTTATAAAACGAAACGAAAAATATTTTAAGCTCGATATTCAAGGAAAACATGTGAATATAAGCATTGATCGGTTGAAAGCTGCACACATAATCAATGACAACGTGACCCCATCTTCGGTAACGGCGCCCAAAGAATACCGAACACGGGCTGGACGAAGAGTACGTTTTCGCATTACATAGAAGGGGGAGTGATGTGGCGCACGCAATCGAACTTGACCAGCAATCTTAAATAGCAAACTAATTCGTCGGAAATGCAACCCTGCACCTACATAGATGTTTGCAGTGGCGGAACACTGTTTTATGACAGCTTCTTTTTCCACCTTCTTTCGTTTTTCCTCACGTCGACGAGATCGCGAGCCAGCCGAAAAACTAAAATTTCGTTATTATAAATTATTTGTAAGGAATAAATATAGTAGTGACACATTAAATTTGTTTCTGCTTTCGCGCGAGACCACACAGGTATTGGGTACTTGTCGGCTAATGTCACTGCGTTCAATTTTCGGTAGTCAATAACTATTCTGTATTTTCTCTGTGCAGAGGCATCTAGTTTTTTGGGTACTACCCAGATAGGTGAGTTATATGCTGATCTTGATGGTCTAATTATTCCATCTCTTAGTAGGGATCATACCTTTTCCCGAAAAGATTTACCAGAGTGTGGTCGGTGATTTCTACTTTTCCGCTTATGGAGTTTGCGAAGAAAGGTTGTTCGTTAAGAAGAAGAACCAGTGTCTAGCAATATCTTAAGATTGTCTCCCTTCTTCGCCCTGCACTCTATGTACGGTAACGACGAACACGTCATTCTAAAAAATGTATGTCCGTAAAGTCAGCTGGAGTTTGCTCATAATCCTGAGATAACTGCAAACCATCTTCGTAGTTCAATGCGGTCTCATTTTCGTCCATTGTAGGTGTCCATTCTTGATCATACCCTTGTTGCTGTACTTCCTCTTGTTCCGGTTCACTTTCAATATGAAAGTTCCTTTGGGCCTTGTATTCTAATTCGCCCTTGAAAAACTCGCACTTATCCAGTTGTACTTTCATTCGAGTATTTTCAAGAGATCGGAAGATAGTTTCTAAGTTCTCTAAATGGCTACGCTCGTCCTTACCAAGCACAATTATGTCGTCTATATAGACATAACAGATTTTTCCAATGTGGTCCCTGAGTATGTCGTTAAGGACGCGCTGAAAA
>NW_023459577.1:11407-53466 GCF_013731165.1 Rhagoletis pomonella | reverse complement strand
GTGTGGAGCGTTAATTTTCAGCCCTAAAACTTGTCTTAAGTGACCTTCGCTGCAATTTATCAGCTGAAATTTTAGAAAAAATTATGATTTTGAATACAAATTAAATGACAATTTCAAAATAGCAAAAATTCATACAGTCAATCCACATTACTGAGTACAGAGTGAGTTTTTCAATGCGGAAAACGTTTTTTACATGTGTTATTTTTCGCTAATTCTTTATAAGCAACAAAACTCCAAAAATGAGAGTACCAAACTTCGCGAAAGTTAAAAAAATTCTCTAAATTTGTATTAAAAACATTTCACTTTTTAATAACCCTCTTTAGACAAAATTTTGGTAAGCAGTTTTGTAGCCCGTTTAAATTTAGTAGAACAAAGTGTAAGTTTGAAGGTGTCATGACTTGCCGTTGATTTTTGGCTTTTTTTCTCATGCACTTTTTTTCATATAAAAAGCGTGTTTGAGCACACTTTGTATGGAGAAAATATGCAACACTTTTAACAAAAGAGAAACTGTCAAAATTAAACGATCACTAAGTTAGTGTTTTTTCGTATCAAGGATATACATACATATGCGTATGCAAAAGGCATGAAAACGATCTTGTTTCACTTCGATGTCAGTTTTCTGCCTATAAGTGTAGAATTTCAAACGTTTCGTTATCATTGCGTGGCAAAAAGTGTGTTCTCATAAAATTACAAGCCAACAGCTCTTATGGTCTTGGTTGTATAAGGGTTTGAGTTTTATGTTTGGGAAAAGAAAGTAAAAATCAGGTGTCAATCATTATTCTTGAGCGGAAAAAATAAAAATCGCAAGATAATCATTATACCTGAGCGAAAAAAATAAAAATCATCATTATTCTCAAGCGAAAATATAAAACTCAGAATCTGAGTATTATTCTTGAGTGAAAAAATAAAGATCGCAAGATAATCATTATTCTTGAGTGAAAAAATAAAAAACTTAAAATCAAGGGGTAATCAATATTCTTGAGCGAAAAAATAGAAATCATATTTTAATTATTTTTCATAATTTTTACTAGTAAAGCTTGAAAAATAAAAATCATTTTAAATTACGGTAGGACATATAAAAATAGGTATGTGAGTACATAAAATTGCCGTACGACACTTACAGCACGTTGATTTATTTAATTTAAATTTAAAATATAATGATTATTTTCCATCCCTAACTAATTTAACTAGGCTTAACGTAGTTTACCTACTTAACTTAGTACTTACTTATACTTACCTTGTTTACCTTCACCTACCGGAACTACATAAAATTGGCGTACGACACTTACAGCATGTTGATTTATTTAATTTAAATTTAAAAAATAACTATTATTTTCCATCCCTAACTTACTTAACTAGGCTTAACTTAGTTTACCTACTTAACTTAGTACTTACTTATACTTACCTTGTTTACCTTCACCTACCGGACCTACCTTACCAGACTTACCTTAAATTTACCTACTTACCTGATTTTTCTACCGGATATACCCTATGCACCTTAACTGACTCTTAATTATAAATAACAAAATAATTACATTAATTATAGTCTTGCAAGTAATATACTTGCCTGAACTAAATTTGCTTCACTAGCTACCTTAGTCTTAGTTTTTTTCTATATACTCACTTTAGATTTAAGAAATTTAGATGATAGGAATTAGCCTTATGAAATAGGATTAATTTAGTTTAAGATGATGAAATATTATAAATAAAATTATAATATAAAATGGGAATGCGCCAGCAGATGGCGAGGGTGGGCTAGCACCGGGAGTCACAACTACACCAACGGCGCCCTTATATTCGGCCTTAGGTGTTTGTTTTTGTTCATTTCCTTTTATTTCAGAGTTTTAGTTTGGTTTCTTTTGATTTTCAGTTTATTTTAAATTTAACGTTCTTTTCAGCTTTTTTTTTGATTTTTGAATCATTGTGTGTCCGTCCGTTGGGATGTTTTACAAGGCATGACTTTTTTCTGCTATTGCGCAGGGAACAGCAGTGAGGCAAGAACCCCGCCCAGTCGACATGACTCACTACTGCTCTCATCGTATGCGTACCAAAAAACAAAAAAATAATAATTTTTTCATAAAATTACCTTTTTTGAAGAGAATTACATAATTAATTGTACAGAAATTTATATTATTTAGAAACTACAATTTATTGCTTTATACATAAAGGTTTTTCATAAGGCAAAATTGAGCGAAAGTAGTGGTAAAAATGGAAATTGTATATATATTTTTTAAATGGCGTTTACCTAAAATTTTTTTCAAAAATGGTTATAGTAAATATGTCGTAAAAAAGGTATTAAAATTATGTTTGAATTGGCATCATACTTGTCTGAGCGGGCAAGTGGTTTCCGAGATATTAAATATAAAAAATAGGAAAGTGAAGTTTAACTTGTTATATTATCCTTGCTGCAAATAATTTCGCGTGAAGCGTGAAAAGTGGTATCGATCTGCATTTTTGTTTTTGTTTTTATAGCTAAACGGTCGGTATCGTAGCTAGAATCAGCTGTTGGCATGGCAAACGAAATCAAAATTGCCAACATGTTGGCAAATTAATTTTGGTTTTCAAATGCTGCCACATTTGCGACGAGGCCGTTTTAACTTGGCATTCATTTTATATGACCGTGCGTGGTGTGATATATGACAACAAACGCAAATTGCACCAGATGACAACCCGTTTTAACATTCCCACTACAGCCGGTTCCACGTACCGGAATGACTCGGGTTGTACCCGACCAAGACCTAACCCCGCTTAGATCGGCGATACCCTTCAATCATTTTACGTCTATGGAGCAATACCTAGCAGCCGGATTGCTCCGAATCCTTCTTCTTCGGGCGGGCATTGAGCCCAACCCCGGACCAGAAACATACTCCTGCTGTGTCTGCCAGAGTCGACTCCATCCGAACTCCATTCACCTAAGAACCTGTTCTGGCCTAAGGTCTGAGCGAGAGTGGGCCACAAGCTTAGTGGCTCCCTGTTCCTCAAGCGAACTGGTACTATCAGCCTCCACGGCTACCCACTCGCGCAACGCGCTGGTGGAATCAGCACTCGAAGAGCCTGCACGGCTCCTAGAAGCTCCCCTGAGCAACAGTAAACCTCCCCACCCCCTCAATCTCCACACCAATCTATCGGCCACTCCAATTCGCGCGTCCGAGCCAACCAGCAGCTCCTGGGTGCCCACACCATCTGCTTCGTGTGCCCGAACTGAGCATACCGGAATCTGACATCAGTTAAATGCAACATATGCCTAGACTGGTGCCACTTCCGTCTATAATCTGGCCTACGCACCACACGCGAGTGGACAATGAACTAAAGCGCTCCCTAATGTAGAGCCGACGAAAACAACAGCGCACCCACTGCAGTCACCTACCACCAGGCAGCAACAGCAACTGCGTCAGGCACAACAGGCCCAGGGTAGACCCCACACATCCCTCACGCGCCGTATCGCGACCAGCCTCCGAAGGCATATGAAACTCTTACAACTTAACTTAACGGATTCCAGAGCAAGATTGAAGAGATAACATTTATCGGTCGGTCCGACATATTGATAGCTGCGGCCCAAGAAACGAAGTTGCACAGCAGCTCAACTTTAATGGCTTGCGCCGCCTGCAATGTGCTTCGTAATGATCGCGATCGAGATAATGGTGGTGGATTAGCGTTCATCCTACACCACACAGTGCAGTATCGGCTTATCGAAGAAGACGTCGACACGAGGGACACTACCCTAGAATGTCAGGGCATAGCGATGTCGAGCTCGAAATATTTAACGTGTATATACCCCTGTCATCTGCTGCCCGGGAGGATATCACCCTGACATAGGTGCGCTACTCAGAGGTGAACCCCGAATGGTAGTAAGTAACCTCAACGCGCACCACGATCTTTGCCACTCAAGCCTGGCTAACGATCGTAGGGGAAACCTTTTGGCTGAGTAGATACACGATTCGACATTCTGCACTATGAACGACGCCGCCCCACCAGGATTGTGGGCAGATGCAGCAGCTCGCCAGACCTAACAATTGCTGGCGCTGGTCTGATAAATAGCATATCATGGCGACCTATGCTAGGGATGCCCAAATCAGCACATATGTGTCGCGGGCGACTGCGCGTGCAAAGCTTTGCACAGCGGTGCTTGGCAAGCACGAAAGCAAAAAGTTATCGGAAGGGGAAAACGAAGTCAACAGAATTGTATTGTGACAGTGATGGAAAATGAGTGTGCATTGTGCCATTTTCGGCCTTTTCGGAAGCAGCCGGCACCTTCAGCACAATCGATTGATTTTCGGCACTATTTTTGCGTAACTCAATGCAACTAATAAATACTTCTTTCGGAAATGCTTAAACTGATAAATGATATAAACATAGAAACGCAAGCAGAAGAATCTCGCTTCCACATTCTGCATATGCGCTTAACATTTTTGTTTAAACAAATTTGTCGAAATTTCATCTCTAAAGCAGATATTAAATGTCATTTACAGGTCTATTCTGTGCTGGTAATAAAAAGTTTGTAACCGGTAAATAAAGTTCCTGTCAATTTTTAAACCTTTTTCGCATTCTGTGTATTCTTGTAACCGGTAAATTTTGTTACCATCTCATAAGCTGGTAACAAAGTATTTCCCCGTGAAATATGCAATGCTAGAATTTGCACAATTCTTCATAGCTGAATTGCTGAATATTTTCACTGCATTACCAACGTTCCTAGAATCGCGGAGACAAGAACTGGTAAAATTTTTTGGTAATAAAAAATCTTAGGTAACGTGCAGAATAGACCTGTTAATATATACTTTAGATTTAAATAGTCATTTTTAGTGGTGGGTGAGTCCGAGATGTTTAAAAGATCGAGATTTAATTCGCGTAGATTTTTGAGAACTTTTTTCGTTGAAGGTGTTGCACTTTTTCTTCCATACTGAAATTTTTGTACATCCAATTTGTATAAAGAAAATGCAAAAAAATATTAAAAATCAACATGAATTCTTAGCTGCACTTTCACTTTATAATACAAAAAATTGAATCGACTATAAAACTGCATACCGTCAGTTGGTGTCGAAAACTCATGCGGTGAGGATGTGATTGCGCTTTTATTGATTTTATTGCCGTCAGCAAGCATTTTCGTAAAAGCGCTAGCACAACCTCAACAACAAAGTTATTATTAATGGATAAAAGAGACATCTTTTTGGATTCGGTAATAAGTTTTTACATTTTAATAGCATTTCAAGTGCTTATCAAAACTTTACGACACTCACATATTGACAAGATTTGACCAAATATCTTAATATTATGTATTTTTTTTTTTATAAAAATACAGTTTATACTTAAAAAAAGCCGTACAAATCCAAGGTTAAATCTTTTTGCAACATTAAAAAAATCAAAACACTTTCGTAAAAATTTCGAGCTTTTTAATTAGATTCCCTAGAAATATTTTGAGTATGCGGTTTTGTAGCCCATTCAGTTTTAATATAACAAAGTCTGTTAAGATTTTTTTTTTGATGAAGCAACTGCACCTTTTCTCCATATAAAAAAATCGTCGAACACACTTCGTATGGAAAAAATTACTCATATCGTCAACAAAAAATAAATAAAAAATTGCCAAAATTCAGCGGTAAGTCCCAGCTACTTTAAACTTGCAATTTACTATACTAAAATTTAACATTTAATTTAAGACCTCGAAATTTTTACGAAAGCTTGTAGATTTTTTTAATGTTGCACAAAGTGTTAAACTTGGATTTATGCAGATTTGATAAATAAAATAAAAAAAGAATAATAAAATAAATAGTAAAATCTTATCAATATGTGAGTGCCGTAAAGTTATTATATTAAAGAAAATCTCTTGTTTTAATTAACGAAGACATTGTTTCTATATGAAGCTATATGAAGCAAATATGAAATATAGGTATACCCATTTACTTAAATTTAAACGGATTAAGAATCAAAGTGCTAGAAGAGATTTGAGCGTTTGGTACAAAAAGTAGTTTTGATGTTGGAAATTGTACTTGAAATCGGCAAATTGTACTTTTGTACATTTTAAAATTAATTGTATTGAAAAAAGTACAATTGTACTTAAAATGTCAACTCTGTTTCACTGGCGTGACAAAGTACTTGCTGCAGCGATGCCAGATTTGAGCGTACCCAATTTTTTACCGATAATAACTCATGCGAGGGATTTAGGTATTGGGCATTTTACAAGCCTATTAGGAAGTATACATATCTGTGTTCGTATAGAATAGTAGCTTATGTCGGAAGACTGGCTTTAGTATAATGAACCATTCGCAGCATACGATTGCGAAAGACTCACTGGTGCCGAGTCGTAGAAGAACTCTTGGAAAATAAACATAAAAGAGGCAGTTGCGATGCTAGGAAGTCAATATTCGTATAAAGTCTCATAAAAAAATTCCTTGTGGTTTAAAGAATATAGGAAATGGTACATTTTACTAAAGCCAGCCTCCCGACATAAGCTACTATTTCATACGAACACAAGTATATTCGTCTACAAATAATATTGATTATTTTGATTAAGTCCTAAGATAAGTTTGTGAATCTTGTCAGTGTTCTATGTAAGAACCAAAAATCAATCCCCTCGCTAATTAAGGGCCATTCACATACAACTTTCCACGCTTTGCTTGACAGTTCAAACTTAGACAACAAAGCGTGAAATGCAGGAGGTATGCTACAATAAACGCTTTGACAGCTTTTGCGTTCTTCTTTTCCTCCATATTTTTTATCTGTAAAATAGGCAACAATATAATAATATGCATTAATAAAAGCAATAAAAATTACTATTTACCCTATTTTTGTCATTAAGTGCAAATTCAAGCGCACGGGAAACGATACATGTAGACAGCTGATTGCCAAAGCGGGCAAAAGTTGAGAGTTGCCCAAGATTTTGCTTCGTTTGGCTTTGCTTTGCTTCAAACGTTTTTTATGTGAGCATACTCATGCATATGCCTACATCGATCTTATATGTCAAAGCAAAGAACTATCAAGCAAAGCGAAGAAAGTTGTATGTGAATCAGCCTTTAGAACTTTTGCAATAAAAGAAAAATATACATAGCGCATTTACTCAATACTTGGTCTGGCATCACTGTTTGAGCATTGATGTGCTCAGCTCACTGTTGCCAAGGTCGTGCATTTTGCACTAAATTTAGTGCTCTTGGGAAACCAAAAAGCCAAAACAATTGGAATTTAATGTTTGGTGCGGTATTTAGTGATGCTTTTTTAATTTAAGCACACCGAATGCATAGGTACATATGTATGTGTGTATACACTATACACTAATATTCTACATAAGATGGAATTCATTTACTGAATAAAATGTGAGGAAAAGGTAAATTAAATATGTTTTGCGTTGTTATAAATGGATTGAAATTAATTTGTTAATAGAACCTTGAGGAAATGGATATGTACATACATTTATTACTGAATCAAAAAAATTTTTAAACATGATAATAAAAACTTGGCGCTTTTGTTTTGGAAAAATTGGCTTTTTCTGGTGGCCTGATGCCACACTGGCTCAGTTGGCGCAAAAGTACACATACATACACGCATTTTTACTTGAAAATAAGTGTGTGGTTAATATGTATACGTTGCCATCTCCGTACAGCTCACTTCACCTCGCCTAGCACACTCGCGTGCTCGCAGTTTGCCCGCGACGTCGACTGCGTGCACCTCTGCTGTGCATCCCTAACCTATGCTAATACTAGCATCAAAGCATCTGCGAATAATCATCTCGATCGATAAGCCCACCGACTTTGCACCCGCGGTCCACCGAATCGAGAGCAGCTTCCCCGCCCTTCTCACACCCACAGACGTACATGCTGGCCAACGCCAGTTCCGCAGGGTTGTCATTGCCGTAGCAGCTCACTTCATAGTTCAAGTTCGCCCAGATTTCAAGGCTGAAGCAGATGTATTAGCATATGAGCGTGACCACCTACGCCAGGTCGATCCCGGGGATCCTCGATTGAAGAACCTTAATTTGGAGATTCGGCAACTGGTAAATCAGCACAAGTGGAAAAAGTAGGAAGAGCACTTGAAGGCCTGTAACTTCACATATGGTGTGAGTAAGCTCTGGTCAACCGCGAGCTCTTGTCCAACCCGACGAAGCGTGATGACAGAGTGGAAATCTCATTCGAAGGTCGCGCTTCGTCGGGCCCGAAGTAATGCACGAACTACTTTAGTCGGCAATTCACACTGCACCCTTCGGTAGACAAGGCCTAACGTCGAGTGACAAGGAGGCTACAAAAATTGCCAAAAAACAGTGAACATTTGGGGCCCGCGGGAGTATCATACCTAACGGAGGTCCTGAATCTGTCACTGGCCATCCTCATCATTCCTGCTGAAACCGGGGAAGCCCGCCAACAAATGAGACTCTTATCACCCGATAACGTTCCTTCGCGAAGACACTAGAGGCCCTGCTACTCCCGTATTTCACCTGCCACCTGACCCCAGCGAAGCATCAGCATGGCTTCCGTAAAGTGCACAGCACAACAACAGCACTTAATGCCATAAACATTCAAATAACTCGTGGCCCTAACCACAACCTGAGAGATAACGGTCGTAGTGGCGTTGGACTTGTCAAAGGTGTTTGACACCGTCTGTCCTTCTACGTTGCCAGAAGACATCACAGCCTGTGGGAGACAGGGACTGAAGCAATGGTCGGCTAATTACCCAGCTATGGACATTCCTATGTGACCCTGTGCGCGCATTTGGCTTCCCTGTGGTGTATCCAGCTGCACAAGAGAGACATACCGGCGAAAAACGAATTCGAGCTCATCAAAGTGGAAGAGCTCAGCAGGACCTCGAATAAGCCCATTCTTCTGGCTATCTGCGTTGAATCCCTGGACGCCTTAGCAATGGCTGACTATAAACTCCGGTTCGGCATAAGAAAGGCGAAAGTAAAGATTTTCCTAGGAGAGGTTAGCCCCATAGACGAAGACCAAGTGGTCGAGGGAGCAGGTGAGCTTCTAATGGGGGTGAAACTGACAGATGACCACGATTTCCAAGCCTAAAATAGCACAAATAAATCTACAGCATTCGAAATGTGCTACAGATAATTTAGCCGTTCTTCTCAGCGAGGAGGACATCGAGGAGGACATCGATGAGCCCTGGGTGAATAATGAGATGGCAATGGGACTCAACATAGTCGGCTATAACCTGTACTATAAGGAAGGTATAAATCAGGAGTGGGCAAGGTCGAGGTCGATAAGAGCCACATGTTAGTTCTAAATGCTACAAAGAGCCACACAAAAAACAATAAAAACAAAAATTATATTTTTAAATAAAATTATTATTAGAAATGAAAAGCACTAATTTTATTATTATTCTAAAGTACGTAAGATAGATATTAAAGAAAATTGAAAGGATTCATTTGGCCAAACTTTCAAAACTGGTTTTAGGTCAGTTAAAGCCGTTCGTAACAGTTCTGTTAAATGTTGGTTAGTCAATAGTTTCGTTCGTTTAAATCTCCAGCAAAATATGTCCAACAGCAAAATTCCGGCGAAATGTCACCTGCTCTCTCAAAATTTGCAGAAACTTTCAAGTTAGACGAACGGCTGATAGAAATTTTGTTTACATTCAAAAGTATAAAATTTAAAACTTAAGAAAACTAATCCCAAAGTCTTATCCTGACACAGTTCACTGACTAAACGCATAATTACTTACTTCTTACAAGTTTAAGTAGTCGCATTTTACTATTTTTACTTCCAAACCATCAAATCCAATTTAGGGATTTGCGTAAATTCCTATCAGCTGTTTTTGATCAGCTGTTTTCTTGTTGGTAAATAGCAGTTGGTAAAAATTTTTCCAGCGGAAACTAGCAGCTTTCCCTAAAAATGAAATGTAATTTTTCTCTCTCAATTTCCCCTACTTTGCAAATTTTTTGCGTACGCGAACACAAAACTCTGATAGTTTTTTTATAACTTTCAATAACTAGTTGCGTTCCAGATGCTTCACGATGTGCAGGTTTTACGGGATTTGCAGGAAAAGCTGTTTTCTCATTAAAAAACCTTATGGAATGTGTTCACCTGGGACGGCTTCCTGTAAAAACCTAAAAATGGTGAAACATCTGAAACGCAATTATTATAGGTACGCGAATGCAACTAATTGTGAACGATATTTTGACTTTCCGAATTTCATTGTAGAATACAGACTCACAGTTATACGTTGTACCAAAAATTGAAAATATATCTGGTACTTATTGCCGGTTTTTCTCTTTTAACTCCAAAAACTCCAACTCTTCTTCGCTTTTCTTAAAAAGGAGTATTTCGGATATTGTAAATTCATCCTCAATCATGTTACATAAAAAAGGGTTTATGAAGTATGCAAACGTACATTTATATAATTTCAAATCGGCAAATATTTTTTCAAAATCTGCTTTTATACTGTGTCTCCATTGAGAGATTTATCCATTAAGATTTAATAAATCCAGTTGCTAAATCACAACCGTCTCCATTATACTATGTCTCCATTGAGAGATTTATCCATTATGATTTAATAAATCCAGTTGCTAAATCACAACCGTCTCCATTACCACAACGAGATATGTTTGACGTTCACATTTTTAAATATTTGACGTCTGCTTATGTATGATTTTATAAATACAGTTGCGGACATTGATATACAGACAGATAAAAGGAAGGTACCAAGCGGAATTTCATTGTATGAATTCTGAATATTATTGGCTTCTTATTCATGGTAAATATGTATGTATAATATATAGTTTGGAAAGTGTAAAGAATCATTTTCCCGAATTTAAGAAAAATTATCAAAACGGTAAAAAACATTTGCGGAAAGAAAAATTTTTGTAGAACTCACTTTGGAGGGAACCGAAAATCCAATCGTGGGCCTTTGGCATATCATGAATACGAACTGAGTTCTAGAGGGTGTTCGGTGCAATGTTATCGAAGCAGAACCATTACCGAAACTTATAAATTTTTTGTCGCAGCGCGTAAATGACTTATAGAAAGCGGAGAAGACTCTGCATGATATTACTATAAAACATTTCTTCTAAATTTTTAGTTTTTAAAATAATATTTTCTTAATTTATTACAACTAAAGTTATGTATATGTATTACTAATTTTCATCCCAAACTAACAAAAATATAAAAATCCCTAAAAATACGAAAATTCATGTTTTTATGATAGGCTAGATTTCAATGTCCTCAACTGTATATTGAAAACACAAATGCCATTTGACTTATGGCATGTGAATTTGTGGTTGCCACTCCAACAAATTGTACTTATTGATCAATATTATTGAAGATTTGACGAAGATTTAACTTAAACCTACTGCCTTTCGAGATTTAATTTTATATGGTAAATCTCAAAAGATTTAACATCAAATCTCGTCAGAGGGCTAAATCTTCATTAAATCTCACAATGGAGACATAGTATTAAATCATGTGCAATATTTTTTCTAGCCATGGCAAATAATGAAATATTCTTTTTTTGAGATCATAAAAAAGACGTAATTTCGCTTCAAAACTTTAAATAATTTGCGACAAATCAAAAACATTTTTATTCTCTCCTTGTAGAGAAAAATTCAGGTTTTGCAAATGTTCCATCATATCGGTAAAGAACATTAAGTCAGAAAGACTATTTTCGTTCTCCAATTGCGGGTAATATTTCGATCTCAATTAGCGTATGTGTATATAAAAAGAATAAAATAAAAAACAACACTTTATTTTTAATATTTTTATTGATCTTTGTACCACGATTGTTTATTAGGAAAAATTGAAGAAGCACCAAAGTCTAAGCGGTAGACTGCTGAAGTCGAGAAAAAAAGGTCTGATGAGGGGATGTGGTGATCTCCGAAATAGCTGCTATAACCTCTACCGCTTAGACCTTGTTGCTTTTTAAATTTTTCCTAATAAACAATCGTAGTACAAAGCTCAATAAAAATAATAAGAATAAAATGTTAATAAGCCAAAAAACATACATACTAATGTATGTATGGTATACATAAAAAAACCAACACAATGGAAGAGAATGTCCAGCAAAGAAATATGTATTTTAAAAAGTACAAAGAGGCAAAATGTTCTAAGCAAAGAGAAAGTAAAAAGAGCCGCACTTTGTTAAGCAAAGAGCCGCATTTGCCCACCGCTGATATAAATGCATTCCTTTGCTCTAATTTTAGCACAGCAGGCACAACGATAGTTAAGGTGGAGACTCCAGGGCAACCCAGCATTCTTATGGTATCGTCCTACATGGCCCACGACAAGGTCAGTCCACCACAAAAACTAAGCGATATTCTAGTGCGAAACCACAGACAAATTGTTTTGATTGGCCGCGATGCCTACGCCAGGCATCCAGTTTAAAGCATCACCATGGAGAACGAACGAGGTGAGTCCTTACTACACTTTATATTAAACACCAGTCTAGGTATACACACACACAAATGTAATGAAATGCCAATCTTAAGTGAATATGAAATAAACCCATTTCAGTGAGTCTGCAAATGAACTCAGCACAATTCGGGCGTATATAACAATTCTGGTGACGAGAAGTACGAAAAAGACACTCATACGTGGTTTCAAATATAATAGCAGAATCGGTGAAGACAGCAGTCAAAGTGGCAAGTACATCGTTTCCTTTTGACTCATTCGATGCAAAAATTACTACTTGGAGTCTTTGGGTCAAGAGGTTTGAAGCGGCGTTAGGAATATTTGAAGGAGAAGCCGCAAAAAAACGACATTTTTAGCTGCCCTATATGGGTACAGCAGTGTATGATATACTGTGTGTTAAAGCATTGCCGAATACACCGGAAAATATGGAGTACGAAGCGATCGTGAAGTTTCTAGAAGAGCACTTCAATCCCAAGCATAATGAAATCCTAGCAAATTATAGAAAAAAGTTTTAACCTTGGTAGACGCAATTCAAATAGCATGTGCATATGAATTAGCAGAAAGAGAAGGAGGTGAACTGCAAAAACAGGTGCCTCTTGGTGAAGTTAATAAGGTTAACTACAAGAAGGAGGAGAAGCAAAGCAAAGACAGAACACGAAACTGCGCCAAAAAAGAGAAACCAAAATCTGAAGGTAAAGAGAAGAGTTGTTTTGGATGTGGGAACACTTCCCACGAGGCAAACGAATGTAAAAATAATGAGGCAATTTTTCATTGCTGTAAGAAGAAAGGTCATTTGAGGAAAATGTGCTTTAAAAGAAAGAGAACGCTAAATCAAATAACACAAGAAAAAGTTGTGGAGGAGTTCTTAAAAGTAAGCAGGGGCGCTAATGGAGATGCGGAATCGAAACCAAAGAAAATAATGAGCCGGGTAGCCGTAAATGGCGTGATGATTTTGTTTGAAATCGACACCGGCGCTTCGGTAACAATAATAAGTTTGGCCGACGCCAAAAAGCATTTTGGGCACTGTAAAGTTAAACCGACTGATACACAATTTGTTAGCAATTGTAAAACTCCGTTGGACTGTTTGGGTTTCGTGTGGGTCACGGCGGAATCAAAGCGGGGGTCGTTCGAGGCGATCGTAATCCCCTCCTTGGTAGAGAATGGCTTCGAGAGATTCCATTGAATTGGCCGCAAATAATAAAAGAACAAATTAGTACTTCGGCAAACGTAAATGCGATAATGCAGGTCAGCGAGGAAGAGCTACTAAAAAACATTATTGATAAGTTTTCACGACTGTTTTTGCTAACAGCGGGTAAGATTACAGGGCACCAAGCCCGATTGTATTTAAAGCAGAGCGCCACGCCGAAATTTATCAAGCCCAGGCGGGTGGCATTTCCATTGATGAGCGCAGTTGAAAGGGGTTAAGGTAGCAAAGCGAGTGGGCTACACCGATTGTGGTTGTTCCCAAAAAGATGGGACTGTAAGATTATGCGGTGACTATAAGGTCACTTTAAATCCTGATTTGGTTGTAGATGAACACCCGCTCCCGACAATTGATGGGTTATTTAGCTCAATGGTGGGGGGGAACAAATTTTCTAAAATAGACTTATCGAAAGCGTATCTGCAATTAGAGATCCATCCACACTATAGTCGCTTGTTAACCCTCAATGCGCACAAAGGATTGTATACACCGACAAGAATGATGTTTTTTATCGCGTCGGCGCCAGCAAAGTGGCAGCGGATTATGGAACAGCTGTTAGGCGACTTGCCGGGAGTCTTTTTGGATGACATCAGAATTACTGCCAAGGACAACGTTACGCACCTACAACGAATAGAAGAAGTGTTGCGCAGACTCGATCAGCATAACATGCGAGTGAATCTGCAAAAGTCAGAATTTTCACAAGATCGCATCGAGTATTGCGGCTATGTTATCGATAAAGGTGGAATACGTAAGATCAGTAGCAAGGTAGATGCCATTCGCAACATGAAACAGCCAACGACTAAAGATGAGGTAAAATCATTTCTAGGTATTGTAAATTATTATGGGCGATTCATAAGAAACTTGAGCACGGTGGTGTACCCGCTCAATAGATTACTACGCAAAGACGTACCGTTTCATTTTGACGCGGATTGTAAGAAATAATTCAGCACGATTAAACAGCTAATAGAATCCGTTACAGTATTAACACATTATGATCCGCAGTTGTCCATTGTGCTAGCTGTGGATGCGAGCCCGATTGGGGTGGGGGCAGTACTTAGCCACGATTATAAAGAAGATACAGAGAAACCTATACAGTTCGTGTCGCAGAAGGTGAATCAGACTCAACAACGTTATAGCAAAGTGGACCGATTTGGTATGCGGAAATTTTACCAATATTTATTTGCCCGGAAATTTATCTTAGTCACCGAAAACAAAGCTATAGCTCAGATATTTTCGGCACATAAGGGACTGCCAACGCTGTCTGCGTCAAGAATGCAGCATTACGCAATTTACTTAGGATCATTTGAGTACGAAATACGCGTAAAGAAAAGTTGAAAAAATGCGAATGCTGATGCACTATCGCGCCTGCCTGATGAGGTGGACGTTGTCGAGACACAGGTAATTGAAAACTTGCCGGTAACAGTAACCGAATTAAGTGAGGAAACTAAGAAGGCGGATGAAGTGAAACGGCTCTTAGAATGTTTACAATATGGCCGCGATCGTGAAACGTCATTTCGTTTCGGTATAGCCCAATCAGAATTTTCTTTGCAAAAGGGTTGCTTGCTCCGAGGGATGAGAGTGTTCATTCCGAAGGGACTGAGCAAGAGGGTATTAGCGGAATTACACACGGGACACTTTGGCATAACCAAAATGAAAATGTTAGCATGCGCATATTGCTGGTGGAACTAACTCGAAAAGGACATAGAGGACTTGGTATCAAATTGTACGGCATGTCAATCAAATCGTCTCGATCCAACTTCGGTGCCAGTATATTGTTGGTTGCCACCAAATAAGGTATTTGAAAGAGTTCACGCAGATTATGCTGGAACGTTCATGGGAAAATACCTTTTTGAGCTGGTGGACGCACTCAGCAAGGTGCCTGAAGTTCACATCGTCTATAACATGACGGCGGAGACAACAGTAAGGCTTTGTGAAGAAATATTTTCAAGATTTGGGTTACCAAGAGTGTTTGTCAGCGATTATGGCACACAGTTCACTTCAAGAGAGTTTAAGCAGTTTTTAAAAAACAATGGCAATGTCCATAAGCATGGTGCGCCTTACCATCCAGCGACAAATGGGCAGGAAGAGCGAATCGTACAAATGGTTAAAAACAAGTTAAAAGCCAAGAGATGTCAGCCAAATTCGTTGCACCATACACTTTCTACAGTCTTAATGGATTATCGCCGAGCGATGCATCCAGCAACTAAAAAGCCACCAGCGATGGTGATGTTCGGGCGTTAAATCCAATCGCGCCTAGACTTGATGCTTTCACTACTACTGCAGCGAATTCGGAATATGTGCGTACCAGTAAAACAATTGCAGTGGGAGAGAGAGTTGCTGTACGGGATTATTTAGCCAGCGATAAATGGCGATTTGGTAAGGTTGTTGAAGCCGCAGGCGAATTGCATTATAACGTGGTATTAGACGACAATCGGTTGTGGAAAAGACACGTTGATCAAATGCGAAAATTAGGTTCACAACTGCCAAGGCAAGCAAATGTAGACGAGTCAATTCAGCAACAAAAACCATGTTGAGATGATCCGCAAATTCCTCATAAACCTGCGGAGGTTGATAGGCCAGCAGCAACAAATTCTAATACAGAAAGTACAACCACACAACCATAAACGACAAACGCCACAAATCTACAACAACTAAATGAAAGTGTAGTAAAACACATTGCTATAGAGAGTGGTCCCGCCAACGAAGAAGCGATTCGTCGTTCCAAACGTACACGGAAACCTCCTGAGAGATTCCTGTGTAAGTTAGAACTGCCCAAGTTTTTTTATTGTTTTCCTCTTTAAAAAAAAAAAAAATTTGGGCAGTTCTAACTTACACAGGAAAGACATCTTACAAACTTGCCAAATTCTTTCATAAGTACGGAAATATATTGAAAGAGAAAATAAGCGAGGAAGACCCGCTAGATAAACAGGGTGTTTACAAGTTAACCTGCGAGTGCCGACACAGTTACATAGGACGAACAGGGCGAAATATAAGAACAAGGTATCGAGAACACATAAGGGATTACAATAAGAAAAAACGAAAACCAGAGGCTGCAATAGAATCGAACTTCGCGAATCACATGATCAAAAATAAATGCACACCAATGAAGATTGGACAAACAACAGAACTTCTCCGTGTACAACATAAAGGACAAAGATTGAATATATTAGAAAATATGGAAATATATAAACAGAAGGCCTTCAAAGGACAAATAATAAATGAGCAAATAAATACTGCATCGGACGTGCTGTTTGAACCTCTAAAACTACTGTACAAGAAGAAGAATGACAACAACAACATATTAAGGACAGATATGGAAGGGAATACACCAACTGCAAAAACAAAGGGGGTAAAAATCACGGACTTCAACCTGCCGTCAAAAACGAGCAAAACAATTCATCTACCTATTGAGTACCGCAAACACTGCAAAACTAAAAAGACGTACCTAACAAAAGAAAGCGGTAGATAAAAAGGAGTATAAATACGAGCAACCAACAAAAATTATAATAATAATAATAGATTGGCGCTTACACATATGTTAGTGTTTGGCCGAGCTTCTCCTCCGATTTGTGGCGTGCGCCTTAATGTTGTCACACAAAGCGGAGGGACCTACAGTTTTACGCCGACTCCGAACGGCGATTGTATTTTTATGAGAAGCTGTTTTTCATGGCAGAAATACAATCGGAGGTTTGCCATTGCCTGCCGAGGGACGACCGCTGTTAAGAAAAAACCTTGTTTCTATAACAAAAATTATGCAGAACGAAAAATGACACTGAAGATGGCACAACGCCGAAACCGATTTGTCTCCAAACCAAATTTGATAAGGGATGACGGAAATTCGTTCCATAATACATCATACACCCACCTTGTCGGAAACAACAACAACCAAAAAGGAAATACATATGTATCTACGTACATATGCACATATATGTAATGTACTAAATTGAATATTCGATTCTCATATTGTATTTAGATTAAGTCTGCTAATACTATTTCATTTAAATAAGCCATTAAGTAATGAAATGCCAATCTTAAGTGAATATGAAATCAACGCATTGCAGTCAGTCTGCAAATGAGCTCAGCACAATTCGGGCATATATAACACGATTCCCAATCCTAAAATAGCACAAATAAATCTGCAGCATTCGAAATATGCTACAGATAATTTAGCCGTTCTTCTCAGCGAGGAGGACATCGAGATTAGTCTAAACGAGGAGCCCTGGGTGAATAATGAGATGGTAATGGGACTCAATATAGTCGGCTATAACCTGTACTACAAGGAAGGTATAAACGCATTCCTTTTCTCAAATTTTAGTACAGCAGACACAACGATAGTTAAGGTGGAGACTCCAGGACAGCCCGGCATTCTTATGGTATCGTCCTACATGGCCCATGACAAGGACAGTCCACCACAAAAACTCAGCGATATTAAAGTCCGAAACTACAGACAAATTGTTTTGATTGGTCGCGATGCATACGCCAGACATCCAGTTTAAGGCAGCACCACGGAGAACGAACGTGCTGAGTCCTTACTACACTTTATATTAAACACCAATTTGCAATAAGGGCAATATTTATATTTCCGAGTACAGACCAATTCTCTCGATGGGAGGAAGTGTTGGGCGAACGTTGTTGTCGGAAAACAACAGCGTTTCCGTAGAGAACTGAAGAGTATCAGACAGGCTGACAATGTCTGACCACTGTATAATCCTCTTTGACCTTTGCGGTATATCCAATACTCCCTCGGCATACAGGAACCCACGAAGAACCAATTGGGAAAGGTATAATAGAATATTAAGTAATCCAGATAAAAAGATTACATCAGTCAAGGACCTGGACAATATGATAGATGATCTAGAGAGAGCTATGAGAAAAGTCTTTGACAGGGCAACACCAATAAGTATAGCACGTAAGAAATCGCCGCCGTGGTGGAATGGGGAGCTCAAAGCTCTGAGAGACAATATAAGGAAACTCTTTAATGAAAGCCTTAATACAAAGAACTGGGTGCCTTACAAAAGTACCTTAATTACATACAAAAAGGTACTACGGAAAGCTAAGGCAAAATCCTGGCAATCCTACTGTTCGGCCATAGAAATCTCCGGGGACTCAGCAAGGCTCAGCAAAGTCCTGTCCAAAGAACACACCCACTTATCGCTGCTAAAAAAGCTCCTTGGGGATACTAGTTGTCGCGACGGAGAATTGATAGAAAGCTAGAAATTTAAACTGTTTATTTTACTCAGCGATATGAATTTATTACAAACGTTTATTTCTCAGTTTGCGCTCCCTATGCTTGTGCCGCTTAAGATAATTGTAGAATATTTTCCCGTTTCTTGAGATGAGCCAATTTATAGATTTATGGTACAGTAATAACTGCTCCAGCGAACAACGGTATGAGTAAAACGTCAAGGAATAGGGCTGTAAATATACAGGGTTAATAGGTAACAAGTATTTCTTAAATCTATTACAAGCAAATCATGAAACATAAGTGAAAGAAATATAAAACATTTAATTTACAACACCCCCACCCCCGTGAATTGAAACCGATTCACTATCAACCAGATCCAGGACCGCCAACTTCAATACTGGTTGATAAGTTAGACCAGTTGCCGTAGTCACCTCTGCTCAACGAATCTCGCCATCCTTTTCCGGAAATACTCACAACACTCGACCACGCCGCCATGCTCTTCTTGGTAATTTAGGATCGCAGATAAATACGAAATCGCCAATCTCCAAAGGCTTTTTTGGCGTGCACCACTTCGTACGTCGCGTTAGTGTAGGTAGATATTCGTCAACCCATCTTTCCCAAAATCGATCTCGAAGTTGTCTAGCTATTCGCCACTGTTTGTGGATGGCACAAAGTTTCTCGGGTGGTTCCAAGCAACTCGTTGTCTGAGCGGTGTTGGCAGAACCAAGAAAGAAATGATTTAGAATTAGCGGTTCTTCTTGCTCTGGTGTGATAGGTAAGTGTGTTAGCGGACACCAGTTCACCAAGTTTTCTGCTTCGATGAGCAAACTTTGGAATGTATGCTCCTTCGGTGCAAGATCTTTCAATATATGCCGCAAGACTTTCTTGCCACATTGTACCATTCGCTCCCAGACTCCGCTTTCTGATGGGCTTTCCGGGCAATTAAAGACCCACTCTACCCGTTTAGTGGACAATTCCGCATGCAATATCTGGCAGTCAAACAGATCTACAAAGCGCCCAACTTCGCCCGTGCTCCCACGAAGTTCTTACAATTGTCCGTACGAATTCTTTTTGAGACACCTCTTCGATTCATAAAATTACGCATAGCTAAAATGCCACCGTCTGTTGAAAGGTCATTAGCGACTTCGAGGTGAATGGCGTGTATTGACAGGCACGTGAACAGTGCCACCCAACGCTTCTCGGTTCGACGTCCGATCATTATACTAACAGGGCCAATATAATACAAGCCCGTAAACGTGAAGGGTCGAACATAGGGTGTGGTCGGGTCTTCAGGCAATAGACCCATCATTGGCGGGGAAGGTTTCGCGTTTTTTTAAGACGCACATGTTACTTCTTCTTCTTCTTCTTTATTGGCGCTGTAACCGCCTAAGCGATTTTGGCCAAGTCCAAAACAGCACGCCAGTAATTTCTCTTCTGTGCTAACTGACGCTAATTGGAAATGCCAAGTGAAGCCAAGTCCTTCTCCACCTGGTCTTTCCAACGCAGAGGAGGCTTTCCTCTTCCTCTGTTACCAGCATCGCGGCCCGCGTTGAATATTTTCAGAGCAGGAGCGTTTCTGTCCATTCGAACGACATGGCCAAGTCAGCGGAGCCGCTGAATTTTAATCCATTGCACTATTTCTATATCCTTGTAAAGCTCATACAGCACATCATTAAATCATCTGCGGTATTAGCCACCGCGTAGGGATCCGTAAATCTAATGCAGAATATTTCTCTCGAAAACTCCAAGAGCCGCTTCATCAGATGTTTTCATTGTCCATGCCTCCCCGCCATACACCAGCACGGGCATGATGAGTGACTTATAGAGTGTGATCTTTGTACGACGAGAGAGGACTTTACTTCTCAATTGCCTACTCAGTCCAAAGTAGCACTTGTTGGCAAGAGTGATTCTCCGTTGGATTTCAAGGCTGACATTAGGTGTGTACTCGTATTGAGAGGACCTAATTCTCCAGCAGCAAAAGTTCTGAGAATTTAGCAGCACTCGCACTTAAAGAGACGAAATAGCAACAGAAGTACGAGAACGCAAAACTTGCAACCTTCGAAACAGCTGATCACTTGCACAGTTGCCACTGGTGATTAATTTGGCAATTTATTTCCTCTTGGTACATTTTCCCCCGATTTGGCATTTTATACAATTGAATGGTTTCTGGATGGATAAGAAAACCCTTTTTAAAATACAAATTAATTATATCGGAATGAATACGTTATTTTTCTCATAATTATTTGTGATATCACATAGTGACGCGTTCAAAAACAAGAGTATCTCCTCCAAACACCCATCATTGATCAAAAAAAAAATGTAATAGATATAGCCATGATAAAAAAATAGGAAGATAGAACCGCTGAGTGGAATTTTTCAAATTTTTGACGTTTGCAAGCAATTTAATTTTAAATATTACACACAAACTCACACAAACATTCTCATTTTCAATCTCAAATAACAACAACTTTGAACATTTCCTTTTTTTTACTCTCAATTTTATATGATTTTAAAATGTTGGCAAACTTCAAAAAAAAAAAATAATGGCCGACGAATTGAGAGAACGGTTTTACCTTACTAAGTTTTTATCATGTATATAGCTACAGATGCAGCCTTACAATTATAAAATTTTCATTTCAACAATCAACCTACTAAAACCGAAAACTGCAGCAAAAAAAAAAACATTTCAGCATGCTGCATTCGAATCTATTTTGGTATATTTAAAGGAAAATTATGGTACAAACGAAAAATGTCATACGGCAACCATAGTCAGCACACACTAAAGTAAACAAACTGGAGATTAATAGCAAATTAACGAAAAACAAACTCAACAAACGTTGTGCTTATTAAATATACTCACTTTTTCGTTGTATACTACCTTTAAGAATAAAATTTGCAATAAATAACTCAAAAAGGCCATATTTTCTTTTGTTTATTTACAAACATGTGTTTGCGATCAGCTGATTTTCTTACTTGCAAGTGTTAGCAGGGAAAAATTTTTTCAGCAGAAATTTTTCTTTTTCACATTTTACTCTCTCAATTTCCCCTACTTTACAAGTTTTTTGGGTACGAGAATGCAAAACCAGTAAAAGTTTTCTAAAACTTTAGATAGTTGGGCGTCCGAGTACGGACCTATTATTATTGGTGATAATGCTGGTTCCCAAATAAACTTGTAACTGTCAACAGTGACGTGGGTGCCAAGACGCGTTCGTCTAACTGTTTGAGTGATGACAGGAGATACTTCGTTTTGTCCTCGTTCACCACCAGACCCATTGGCTTTGCTTCTCTATCCAATTCCGAGAAGGCAGAACAGATGTAGCCCTTGTTTTTACCGATAATATCGATGTCGTCGGCATACGCCAGCAATTGTACGCTCTTGTAAAGTATTGTGCCTGAGCGGTTCAGTTCTGCGGCTCTTATTATCTTCTCCAACATCAGATTAAAGAAATCACACGAGATAGAATCACCTTGTCTGAATCCTCGTTTGGTATCAAACGGCTCGGAGAGGTCCTTCCCTATTCTGATGGAGCTGGTGGTATAGCTCAACGTCATTTTACACAGCCGTATTAATTTCGCGGGGATACCAAATTCAGACATCGCGGCATAAAGACAACTTCTCTTCGTGCTGTCGAAAACGGCTTTGAAATCGACAAATAGATGGTGTGTGTCGATCCTATTCTCGCGGGTCTTTTCCAAGATTTGGCGTATTGTCAATACCTGATCTATGGTGGATTTGCCAGGTCTAAAGCCACACTGATAAGGCCCAATCAGTTCATTGACGGTGGGCTTCAGTCTTTCACACAATACGCTCGATAAGACCTTGTAACCTATGTTTAGAAGGCTGATCCCACGGTAGTTGGCGCGAATGGCGGGGTCACCTTTCTTGTGGATTACGCAGAGCGCACTTAAATTCCAGTCGTCGGGCATGCGTCCATCTGACCATATTCTGCATAGGAGTTGATGCATGCACTTTATCAACTCCTCGCCACCGTACTTTAATAGCTGAGCTGGCAGGCAGTTAGCTCCAGCAGCTTTTTTGTTTTTCAAGCGCGCTATCGCTATTCGTACCTCGTCATAGTCAGGTGGTGAAACATCGACTCCATCGTCATCGACTGGGGGCTCGGGTTCGTCTTCTCCACTAATTTCAGCGCTGCTACCATTCAGTAGGGTGGAAAAGTGTTTCCTCCATAATTTAAGTATATTCTGGACATCGGTTACTAGGCCGTCATTGTTGTTCTCACAGGAGTTCGCCCTGTAGCTCGTTTCTGTAACTCTTCATACCGATTATTTCTCTACTGGTAGAGAATATACGTCATTCTCTACTACTCATTAGCAGTAGAGAACAGGGCGGCGAATTCATGTCTCAACTCGCCTTGGTAGAGAATTGTTACAAAAATGAGCTACTGGCCTTGAAACCTTCCGTAAGTTGCCTAACCCTCTGGTAAAATTTTTGGGCGTTTTTCCTGTCGGCTAGCATTTCAAGCTCTTCGCACTATTCGCACTCTCGTATTTCGGCACCTCTCTTCTTATTGCGGCAAATACGTCTCGCTTAATTCTTCAGTTCCCTATAACGGTCCCACATGGCTCGCATTGCGCCCGATCGCAGCGTGGCCTAAAGGTGGAGTCTTTTTTCCCTGCGTCTTCTAGACATTCCTCATCGCACCAGTTGTTCTTTCGGGCTCGCTGAAATCCAACTACTTCTTCGGCGGCGGTACTTAATGATCGAGAAATATGGTTCCACTGCTCGCTTATGTCGGATTGTTGAAGACTGCTTTCAGAGAGCAGGTATGTGAGTCGAGTGGCGAATAAACTGGCCATCTGCTTTTCGCAGCTTTTCGACATTAAGCGTTCCTTGCATTGTTGGGCGCACATTTTTTGCTGAACAGAGGCGGGTGCATATCTTGGCTACAACATGATAGTGGTCCGAGTCGCTGTTTGGCCCTCGGAGTGTACGCACGTCTAAAACGCTGGAAGCATGCCTTCCGTCTATCACAACGTGGTCGATTTGGTTTCTCGTTTTTTGATCTGGAGACAGCCATGTATCTTGGTGCATATTCTTATGCTGGAACCTAGTACTACATATTACCAAGTTTCGAGCCCCGGCGAAGTCGATCAGCCTCAGTTCGTTATCGGACGTTTCGTCGTAGAGGCTGAATTTTCCGATAGTGGCGCCAAAGATCCCTTCCTTGCCCACCTTGGCATTAAAATCGCCGCCACGTTCTAAGCGCTCATAGAAACGATTTTTGGACGCCTCCTCCTTCTTTTCCGTCAGACAGGGGCGCAGATGAGCGAGATGTTGAGGAATCTCGCTTTGATGCGGTTGTGGCTGAACGTTCGTCCATAGGGGTGAACGCCAATACTCGACGACGGAGTCTCTCTCCAACCACGACTCCAACACCGAATTTGCGCTCCTTTACGTGGCAACTGTAGTAGAGGTCGTAAGGCTTCACACTTACTTTTCCTTGCCCCGTATATCGCATTTATTGGATGGTGGTGATGTCAGTCTTTCTCTTCCCGATATTCCAGGTGTATACCTTCAAATGATAGTCCTTTATACGTTTGCCCTATTCGTCATCAAAAAAAGGGGGTCTCATCCGAGGCTGCTCTTTCTTTTTAATAGGGTGGGGTTTTAACGTGGCGGGAGCCAAACCCAGCGCACGTGAAGTTTTACGCCTTCTCACTTTAGATCGCTCCCAAACGGGTGTTTGGTCGCTACCCAGAGGATACTGGATATAAATATCCGGACGTTGTGAACTGCGATTTAAACCATACGCACAAGGACGCACATATTAGAGCTTGCGATAATTCCACGCAAAACTCTTCTTAAGTTAGGATCCTAGTACTTTCCGCGAACTTCACTATGACTTGACCGACTGGAATCTCGATCACCAGGTTATCCACTGCGTAGCTAAATGCGGTGATAATTTTTCGTCCCACATAATGCTCTCCTTCCATGATGACTGCAGTAGTAGCTTGGCCCAAATGGTGACGTTCGCGAGCAAACCAAAAGGATCATAAATTGACATTACGATTCCCAGAAGTTCCCTCTTTGTAGGCGGGCGTTTGCCTTGCAAAATGTCGCGAGCTATTATAAAAAACTTAAAGTGGAATTCGAATTTGTCCGTTATTGTGTTCCAGAACATACCAAATATTTTGTCGACGCCGGTTTCTCGCTTCAATTTAACGATGGTTGATGGCAGAGCTTCCTTATCATTCAATCTTGCTTCTAGCGTTTGGAAGTTTGACACGAACTTTCGGAGTTTAAATCCGGAAACTGCGTTAATTTGTACGGCCTCTTTTATCGTCTGTTCAGCTTCTTTGCCACCCGTAAAGCTAATCTCAAGATCGCCCACGTACGTCTTGTTTACAACGGCATCAACCGCCTTTGGCATTTGAGAACTGAATTTGGCGGCATTAACGTTTTTTTACGTACTCCGCACAACACGGAGAGCAGGCCGCACCGAATATCGTGGAGGTCATGGTATATACCCGAATTGGCTTACTGGGATCACCATCGTGCCACCAAAATCGCTGCGAGTCTTGCTCTTCAGTTCGGAATCGTACTTGGGAAAACATTTCTTCAGAATTTAAAAAGTACTGATAATAAGGATTGCACCTTCTTAGGTCCCTTGAGCAAGGCACTGTTGAGTGACGTGTTAAGCGTGTTTGCGGCTGCATCAAACACGACGCGTAGTTTCTCCGGTTTGTGAGCATTCACTACACCTAAATGTGGCAGGTACCGTGTTGTCGGCTTCACAGTATCCACCGACATCTGCCTTGCATAACCCTTGTTGACATATTTATTGATTTCTCTGATGTAGTTTGCGGCGAACTTGTGGTCTTTTCTCATCCTTACTTCGATGTTAAATAAGCGCTTCTTTGCCATGCTATAACTGTCTGGGAACTTTGTGTCGTCGTAGCGGCTTTCGATGCATTTCGCTTTTTCTTGCAAAATCTTCTTTGCGCGGCTATCGTCATCTGACTCCAGAATGGCGTTGGCCGGTGATTTGTCGGCTACTGTGTCAGCGGCGATGTACTCTTCCACAATCTTATGTAGTTGCTTTAACTAATTCGCTTTCTTGAGTACCATTACTCCTGCTTGTACGTTTGCGCCACTCTGCGTTGGACCATAAACCACCCAACCCAACTTGGTTTTGGCGGCAATTGGTTGGCTGGGTCCATTGTCGATGACCTTTCTCGAGATGCTGAGAAACGAATTATCCAACCCGAGAAGTACCTCTGGCTTTACGCTTTTATAGTTTGGTACTGCTAAGTTACTCAATGACTCAAATTCTCTTTCTCGAAAGATTGAGTTGGCAAATTTAAGTTACGTATAGTTCTCACATTTTTAATTGCAATGTTTGAGTCTGGTCCTCTTATTTCAAATGAGACCTTGCGCGGTCTTTCCGTTGACCTGTTTCTGCCGTACCACTGCAACGACAGTAATAACGATTAGCCTTGCAGGCCCATGCTCGTAGCGAATTTCTTGCTTATCAGCGAAATCGACGAACCTTCATCGAGCATTGCGTAAGTTTCCAGCTTCCCTCGTGGGCCACACAAGGTTACAGGTACGAACTTAAATAGTGTAGACTGGTTTTCCTGACGGTATTTGTAGACATGCTCTGCTTGATTGGTTGTAGCTTCATTCGTAGCATGCAATAACTTGTTGTGTTTTCGTTGACAACCGTTGATACCACACTCGGTTCTGCGTTGACAAGTTAATAAATTGTGTCCACCATCAAGGCATCCGGAGCAAAGTTGATGGCGCTTAACTACCGTCCATCTCTCGATAACCCGTCAACGTGTGTGACTTGACTGCATTGCGGGCACCCTTTCGGCTGGCGGCGTTCATCATGAATCTCGCTGCTGTGGAGAAGTCGGGAAGTACCACCTCCTGCTATTGCTGCTTGTCGGGTACCTGTGACTGGCTGGTTTGCTTGACGCGCATGCGCAGGCGGATACGATCTGTCAGCTACCCTTTGCATTAGAGATATTACTGTGGCTAATTCACTCAGCCATTCGGAAAAGTTTTCTACGGTTGGATATGATTCAATTTCGGCGACACGCCGATGGCGGTAGCTTGGTGACCAACTGATCCAACAACGTAGGGTTCATCAAGTGATGCTCACGTTCTACCTATTTAAGAAACACTACTACGTTGCGCACTCGCATTAACAAATCCAAAATCTGGTCTAAACGGCTCTCGAAGATGTTTTGAAACTGTTGCACACTTTGCAACTGCGCACGCACCAACAAGTCTGGCCGCCCAAAGTTGAACTCAAGTTCCTTTAAAATACTGGGAACGTTTGCGGGATGTTTTGCATCACCCTTGAGCGCTCTTTGCGGGCGTATAAGGTTATACCTATTGCTGTAGCCAAACTCTGCGGTTGTGTCCCGGTAGCACGCGATGAATAGTTGCCAGTCTTCTGCGTTTCCCTCAAACATAGGCAAAAGTTGTTGTCTTGGAGCAGCGTTTTCCATAAAAACAAGCGGTTGGTTGGGCGGAACTAACGTAGTCGGCGCTGGCGGTGTCACCATCGATGACGGCGAGTGCTGATGCTGGTCGGGCACAATCGCTTCTTGGCTGTTGGTTGACTGGTAGGGAATCCGTGGACGTTGACTATTCCCCACGTAATCCGTTTCAGCTCGTTCACGTAGTTGTTGAATGTCGGCTCGTTGAGTACTTGTTTCGTTGCCAAGCTCGGTTATCGATTCGCGCAAAGCTATGATTGACGCTACAAGAGCGGCCATGTGGTTGGTAGTTCCCTGTGGCTGAGGTAGTGCAGGGGTACCCAGTGCCTCAACGACAGTTTCGTTTAGCTCCGAATCACTCCCTGCATCTACTGGACGTTGTTCACTCATCTTGGAACGCGTTCTCATTAGCTCCACATGCACTTGACGTAGTGTTGCGAATATTATATATACCTGCTACTCGCTGTTACGAATCGACGTTTGCAGATCGGCGGTAAATTTGGCGGGAATACGTTCGAGTATTCTCGACAACTTATATACGTTGGCAAAATGTAGGCAAATTCGTAGAACGTGCAAATTGGCGGAATACTTGCGAATATGCTCGAAGACCTACAGATTGGCATTCAAATGGCGAGAAGGTGTGTGTATATTTTCGACGACTTACAATATACAAAAAGGCTACGATTCGGCCGTTGTACATTGGCGGCAAAAATGGCGGTAAGTAGGTGCGAATATTCTCGATGAATATGCATGCTGGCGAAATGTACGCAAATCTATGATGTATAGTCGAAGATTCAACCTTTGTTAATATTCGGAAAATAGCAAGAATATGTTGGCAAATATTCTCGACGAGTCACAACACAATGGCGAAATATCGACAACTTTGTACGATGTAGATGGGCAGCAAAATGGCGGGAAGTATGTGCGAATATTATCAACGAAAATGCACGCTGACGAAATGTTGGCAAATTTGCAAGAAGCTACCTGTGCTGTAAATTCTGCTTTCTGACTGGCCCAACTATACGTAGAATTGCCCAGTAGATGCCAGGAATTCCCAACTTCTCAAAATGTCTTCCAATCTTGCAGTAACTGTCTGGGAATATGTATATATGCGGCTTGCACAAAATGGCTGCTGCTCCTTGCAAGTGCACGGCAAAGTTTGTTGCAATATGCAAAGAGAAGACAAGCTCTATACTTGTTATGGACGTCGTACCGGCTTGCAACAAAAACGCTTAGTTACTTTTAATTTAAAGTTTAACTAGCAATAGATACTGAACTGGTTACATTTAACGTAGTAAAATACACGACAAGTAAGGCAAATTACATTTATCACAATGTCAGACTGATAAACTAGATTACTAGAGCTTGTGTCTTCTCTCGGTTTTGAAACGAGAATGAATAAAATGTAAAATGAACACGGCAGTTGATGTTGGCTGCGGTTGCTACAAGCTGACAGATCACTGTGGTGTTGCCACATAGTGAAGTTTTCGTAGATGACTACATTCCACCTCCTGGCGAATCATTTGTGAAGTTTTCGTAGTTGACTACAACTATGCTCAATAATTCTCTTTTGGTGGGAGTATAAAATTCCAACTGGTACGCGAAACTATCATCCGGTGGTTGCCATAAGATTCCCAAGACCTTCTCAGATTCTGCACCATCTTCAGATAAGATTGGTAATGCTTTCTTCACACCGCCTAGTGTTCGACTTTTGTAGAGTTCGACGTAAACTTTCGCAGATTAAATCAGGCATCCTTGTGTATATATCGGACTTGTTGGGCTATCTGTACGGCTTGTGTTTCAGAATTGAAACTGTCCACGTAATCGTCCACGTAGTGGTGTTCGGTGATAGCTTTGACATCTCGCGGATCATGGGTGCGATTTCCTTTTGCGTTTTTAACTTTCACGTAGTGAGCTGCACACGGCGAACATGCTGCGCCAAACGTCATCGCAGTCATTTCGTAGACCTCCGGTGCCTTTCCGCGGCCACCATCGCGCCACAAAAATCTCAGAGCACATCTGTCTTATGGACGGATTAGGACTTGGTGGTACATTTCCTGGATGTCCGCGCAAACCGAAAATGCGCCCTCTTTGAAGTGAAATAGTAATTTTCGATATTGCTGAGGTTCTTTAAGCAGTTATAAATTCAAAGATACTCCATCAGTAGAAGCCCCTGCATCGGAAATAAGTCGTAACTTTCCGGGCTTACGTGGGTTAGCCACGGCGAAATGCGGAAAGGTACCGAAGTTCTGAAATCGTCCATCAACTTTCACAGTAGTTTCTTCAAGTATGCTCTTCGCGCGCTGATCAGCTGCGCTCTCGACAGGCGGTGCTGATGTCACCCCGAAAGACTCAATGCTAAAGGAATCTGATACCATGTTACGGATCTGGTGATCGAAAGCATTGCTAATATGGAGGCACGTTGGACTGACGCGCGGAGAAATACTGCATGGACCGAACATGACACAACCTAAATCAGTGAAGGCCGTTTGGTAGGACAGCATAGTTTTAGTGGACAAGCCTAGATGACAATGATCTAAGCCGATCAACATTTGTGGCACTACGTTCTCATAAGGCTGCACTGGTATTTTGTCCCGATATTTGGTGGCGTTGCGGAGGTCACTTTCGTTGAGGCACTGCATTGGTAAGTCAAGTAAGTCAAGAAGGTGGCGCTTCTTCAAACCTACGCCGCTTACGTACAGGTTGACTACTGCTACTTGTTCTTTCACAGCATTTCCACCACACCACTGAATATCAACTTACCGCGTTCAACTATGCAATCCCAATTTTTATAGAAGGGATTTATCCATCGTCGTTATTAACGATCCTTCACCTAATAGCGCATATGAGTTCACATGCTTGCTTGGTCTATACAGACTCACTGGAACCACACGAAACAATAAACGAAGGGAAGCTTGTGCTGAACAACTGAGGACTGCAGTGCTGCCACTCGATGAATCTGGGCCAACGAGTTCCACTGGACTGGTGTTCCCCTCGTGTAATAGGCGGTGGTGGCGCCGTTGACATCCATGAACCATACATTGCTTACGGTGACGACAATCTCTCGTGGCATGACATGCGTTCAAGGAACTGAAGCATAGTCGAAGACGTTTCGCTTGCTTCCATCTTTCGGCGACGGTGGCATCTGAGAATTTCTTGCATTCTGATATCTTGTGCAACTCATGGCACATGATGCATTTTATCGAGCGTTCTTCATTACTGCGCAACACTGCATGACGTCTGGGTTCACGGCATTCACTATCTTGCACCATTTTGACAAAACTGGCAATCTCCGATATCCAGTCACTGAAGTTAATGATAGTAGGATACGGTTGAATCGTGGCAGAATACCTTGCCCACTCAAGGCGTTTACTAAGCGGTAGTTTATTTACTTGTTCTTCCAATAATGTTGGATTGACCAAGTGTTTTTCTTCCTCGATGGACTGTAGGAACTCGGTAAGATTTTTTGTCGCAATAGCATATGGCAGTATCTTTCCAATAGCTGCTTCGGAAATGAATGGAATGTCTCGTATGGCTTTCAGCTGGCTCCTTACTAGTTGTTCTGGACGTTCAAAGCGGAGACGTAGCTGCTCGACTATAGCTCCAACATTATTAGCATGGATCAAGATGGACTTCACGCTTTCTCTCGCACTACCCTTTAGGCACTTATTCTTCAGGCGTTGGTTGTTTTCGAAGTTGGAATAGTTGTATGCTATTGTTGACTCAGTGTATGCAGTGTAAAACACTGGCCAATTATCCGGTTTCCCAGAAAATTCTGGCAGGTCCATGATCTTTCGCGGAGGTTGAATGACGCTCTGAGGAGTGTTACTTAGCGCTTGGCTATATGCAGAGTGCGGTGTGATTGTAGGACTAATTACGCTTGATGACGGATTTGTATTCGCCATATGCATACGGCTTAGCATGTTTAATAGCGGAGCGCTAACGAATTAGCTATCGTGTAACTTTGTATGCCTGATGTCCCGTTATGTCGTGTGACTACGTGACTTGGGTGACCGTTATGCGAAAAGGTGACAGAAGTGTTATTCGCTACAGCGAAAACCCTTGCATCTAATGGTCTGGAATACGACGACGCAGATGATGTAATTGTGGAAGGTTCCAGTCTTTGTCTGGCTTGTGCATGTTTTAGCTACAGTTCTAGGTTAGCAATTTGCCGTTGCATCAGAAGAATCATGCTCTCCTCGGCAAGGGCCGCTAGCCTGAGCGCTAGTATATGTACAGTGCACTACGCTTCTCATATCATCTGATGTAGCTGGAGTTTGGATTCGTGCCGTTGTAGTGACTGCGGCGGCGGTGACGCTTTGGTATGCATTGGCGATTGATGCTTCTGTTACTGCAGCCGAGACTGTGGGATTCATCACGATAGCACTGGCTGGTATTTCAGTGGTTTTGTTGCATGCTTCAGTAACTTTGGCGATTGCTCCTGTATTTTGGGGAACTTGTGTAAGGTCCTCCCAATGAAGACATGGACTACGGCGTACTGGCGATAGCGGCTTCTAAAGGATTGCAAGTTTCTATTCAAATTTCGGTCACTTCCTTCGATCCCTGAAATTAAAAAGGCGGATTCTTAAATTGTTCTTTGTAACTTAATGGTGGCGGCTGATTGGAATCCTGTCGATTCCCGATATTAAACGTGAGAAATAAAGATGTCGCGGCGCAGAATTGATAGAAAGCTAGAAATTTAAACTGTTTATTTTACTCGGCGATAAGAATTTAATACAAACGTTTATTTCTCAGTTGGGCTCCCTATACTTGCGCCGCTTAAGAAAATTGTAGAATATTTCCCCGTTTCTAGAGATGAGCTAATTTATAGATTTATGGTACAGAAATAACGGCTAAAGCGAACAACGGCGAGAGTAAAACGTCAAAGCATAGGGTTACAAACATATAGGGTTAACAGCAAACAAATATTACTTAAATCCATTACAAGAAAATCATGAAACATAAATGAAAGAAACATAAAACATTTAATTTACAACACTAGTCAAAACTCACTTCCCGGGCTGCACTTCAGGTCCAGCCGCTTCAGGTTCCACTAGTTCCGAACCCATAAACTGTAGCGTGTTGGACTCGATTGTCAGCAGGGAAAAGATTATGTATGCAATAAGTAGCTTCTCCTTTTTTTAAATCTGCAGGGCCGGGTGGCATAATTCCGACAATGCTACAGGGGAAGAAAGCAGAGCTAATTCTACTATTACGATCTAAATTCAAAGCCACCATCACTCTAAGTTGCATTCCAAAAAGTAAGGGCAGATCCACGGAAACCGCTCTACACGAAGTGATGGGTATGCAGAAAAAATCACTCCACTTCAAGCAATATACTCTACCTACCTTTCTTGACATTGAAGGCGCATTCAATAATATCAACGTCAGCACCATTTTAGACTCCATACAGAAACTAGGGGTTGATGACAGTGTCTGCAGATGGATACAATCGATGCTAGACAATACAATAATTCACGCTACAAATGCGTCTAAACTGCGTCGCTGACCCATTATGTGAGTAGAGGCATTCCACAGGGAGGCGTTCTCTCATCATTGCTATGAGTAATAGCGCTGAACGGCATACTGAAAGACCTCAACAAAGAGGGCGTCAAAGTTGTGGCGCACACCGATGATGTGGTGCTGTCAGTTATGAGCCTTCAACTGTAAGCGAAAAACTCGAAAGAGCACTGGAAAAGTTACACGCTTGGGCCACGGAAACGGATTATGCGTAAACCCAGATAATACCGAACTTATGCTATTCACAAATAGGAACAAAATACCCCAGTTCAAAGTACAGTCGCTAGATGGTAAGATGCTCAATCTATCTTCCAACGCGAAGTATTTGGGAGTCATGCTTGACCACAAATTGAACTCGAAAATAAACGTTGAATATCGTAGACAGAAAGCCTATATAGCATAATATACCTGCAAGAGAATCTTCAGCAAGTATTGGGGACTAACACCGAAACTGGTAATTTGGATGTATACAGCCATCATAAGACCTATTCTATCCCACGGCGCACTGTTCTGGTGGCCAGGCATAAACAAGCAGTATAATGTAATTAAACTAGTACCCTACAAAGAGCAGTGGGGGCAGGAATAACGGGCGCACTTAGGTCCTGCCCGACAGAAGTGTTAAACACAATCTTACACCAAATCCCTATTGCTCTCCACCTAAGAGTATGTTCATATATAAATATTATCTCAATCAACACTCGTTTTTTAATCACACCGTTTACAGAGGCAAATCTCATATTATTAGCAGTCAAATTTTTTGTGCTTGTTATTCTCACATCTCAAGGAAAAGTTATGTTTCTTCTCTGAGCCACCATGATCACGTTTTTCTACTATATTAAGCAATATAAATATACTTTAACTTAACATTTTATTAAAGATACCTTTACAAACCTCTTTTCCTTGCTAGCGTCCATTTTTGTTTACATTTACATATGGCATTTCTCCTCTTGTTCGCAAAAACAATCGATAAAACTAGTTTGGACACCGAAAAGTTATCGGTTAAATCTGAGATTATTTTATAATTACAGATTATCAAGAGACAAATTTTTTATGGCTAATCTCTTTTTCTAATTACAGATTAGGGAGTTAAGCCCGAAAATGAGGATAATCTACTTATATGTAAACCTAGCATAACAGAAGTGGACATGAAATCTGCAGTCAGACTCTCAGAGAGTCAGGACTATGGAAGAGAGTGGAGGATGGGAAGAGTGGTACATAAAGAGGCAATCTCTCTCTACACCGAGGGCTCACAGGTGGACTGTGGTGTGGGGGCAGATGTATACTCGAAGGGACTCAGCGTATTCTTATTTCTCAGTCTAGGAAATAAGGCAAGCATCTTCCAGGCGGAAGTCTTAGGCATCCTTGAAGCTTGTAAGGTTCTAGGAGAAGGCATCGGCAGAATTAAGAAGGTAACAATATACTTTGATAGCCAAGCGGCTCTGTTGAGACTGTGTTAGCACTAGCACCACCAATCACCAAATCCCAGCTAGTCCAGAAGAGTAAAACGAAATTGTGCTCAGTGCTGGCGTCAATAAGCGTCCCTTTTGTCTGGGGCCCCGGCCATAGGAACATTAAAAGCAATTAGATGGCCGATGAATTGGCGAAGGCAGGGGGCTACTTGGAAGAATCCTAGGCTGTTGCACTGGGATGGCTCCTCGGACTCGTTCAAAGAGTAGTTGGTTTCCACTTTCATGAACTGGCAAGGAGAAAGTGGTTGGACATACGGACTTGAAAAATAGCTAGAGAACTCTGGCCTGACTATAATAGCACGAAGACACTAGACCTCCTTATTAGATTAAGGGCAGAAATATTTAAAATTGTAGCAACCATTACGGGCCACTGGCCTATAGGCAAACATGCAGAGAGAATGGGGCTCCCATATAATAGAGCTTGCCGCAGCTGTCAAATTGAGGGTAGCGCCGAAAGCGTTCAGGATTTACTTAGGGTTTACACCGGACAATATTGTCAAGACAATTATGTCAAAATGATGTGTTTGTTGTAATATGAATTCGCCGTGTCTAGAACAAACACATCATTTTGACATAATTGTCTTCACAATATTGTCAGGCGTAAATCCTAAGTTACTTTGGGAATGCCCAGGTATAGCGGCCATTAGGCATAAATCACTAGGCATACACATACAAATAAAACTGGCATATATATCAGGATCTACTATAGGTGATATCAGCAGATTCATCAGGGAATCAAAAAGGTTTGACCTAGAAAACTATACATTCATAGGTATTTATCATTCCCCCGAAAGTGGGTGGAAACACTTAAACAGGTTTTTAAGATTTCGAGTCGAAATATCAAATTTCAGTGCAGTGGGAACGTGATAGCTCTGATCCAGTACTCCATGAACTTACAGATTTTTCATGAACTTGCAGGAAGTTAGGGGAAAAATGATTCTGTACCCCAAAATTCTCCAAAATCATCTAACTGAGAGCGATTTTTTGGAGATTTGTTTAGAGAATGAAGTTTTTTTTACCCGAACTTTTTTATGCCCGAGCGATATAGACATACATATACATAAATGCTCAGAATGAAAAGAGAAATCGATTAAGCCATGTTTGTCCGTTCGTCCGTCTGTCCTATGTCCGTGTACACGATAACTCGAGAAAAAATTGTGATATGTCCACGAAATTTGGTAAGTAAGTTTCCCTCCTTCCAAGGTAGGTTAGGCTTGAAATGGGGCGACATCGGACAATAACCACGCCTACCTCCCACATAACGGTATTTTCGAAATATGCAAAAACTACGATATTTCCGTAAATACTGTATCAAAATTGTTCAAAGTTGGTACGCGAAGTGACATAAAATAGGACAGTTATGAAATTTTTTGTAAATGGGCGAGGCGCTCAAGCCTGAAAGATGGTTTAGTGCAATTGTATAGAAGCTTCTCTACAACCGGAGTCCGAAAAGACTGAAAGATGCCAACTTTCGAACTTATTTCAGGCTTCGCAGGCTTTTCAGACGTCGTCTGACAGTTAAGGAATTTTACACAAAGTTTAGGCAATAAAATGCAAGGAAAACTCATTTATTTGTCAAGAAAATAATTTCTATAATATGCTACTAAATCATTTACTACTTTATAAAATAATCATTTCAAATTTTGAAGAGAGAAAAATTCAAAGATTAGTGTATATAATGAGAATGTTTACAAATATATACTGCATGTGTAATGTAAAGAAACTTCAAGCGCGAAAAACTTGTTGTGGAGTTGCTCCCATGTAAAGCCTGAAACACTTCTGAAAAATCTGCTATGGAGCCTCAGCTTAACTGATTACACTGAACAGCTGATTATGGGAGATTATGCGCTCTATGCGGAGTATAATTACACACCTGATTCACCACATGAGCTGATTGTCTATGCCCTGCACTGTAATGTAAGTATAACCAGCGCTTAAGGGTGATATTTCATTTCATGAATTTGGGTTAAAACTGGCTGCATAAAAACCATTTCATGAATTCAATAATTTATTTATTCATAGTTTTCTTATAGCGTATTAACAATCAATTCATGTCTGTATTCAATACATATAACTACTATGATGCATAAGAGAAGTAAATGGCATTTTTTATATTAAAAATTAAAATTGTACTAAATGCCATTACAAAGAACATTAGTTAATATATTTGATGTGGGGTGAACAATATGAATATTTGCTAATAATGAAAATATTATTTAAGAGCTAAGAAGAGTTCAATACAAAGCCAAGAAACTTGAGAGAGAAAATATATTTGTATTATTATATTTCGTTATACTTTAGGGCTACAATATCGACCTCAGCAGGGTTTCTATATCATAGAAACAATTTGCACGACGTGTATGTATAGAAACTTCTAAAATGAGACGTGCCAGCAGGCGGAACATGTACAGATGGAAGTAAGTTTTTGCGTAAGTAGTAAATTTCTGACGGAAAGCTTTCTAGGTAGCCAGATTTAATAAAAAAGATTTTTAGAACTTTGAAACAATATAAATGCCGGCATGGAAGTATATCGAGTTTTATAAAAAATTGCATAGTGCGAGATCTGCTGTTAGCGTTACAGATCCATCTAATTACGCGTTTTTGAATTGTTACAATGGGTGACAATTTATTAGCCGAAGCGCCATCTGAGCAGGAGATCCATATTGCAGCGTTGACTGAAATATACCATAATAAACCATTTTTAATGTGGACATAGAACACAACCTTTTGAGGCAGTAAAAGTGGCGAATGGTGTAAAGAAAGTATTGTTTTAGCGTATGAAGATGTTCAGACCACTTCAAACGATTGTCAATAACTATACTTAATACTTGAAATTTTCAACAGCGTCAAAATTAAAACACTTAAACTCTTTGGAGACATTCAAAGAGCACGCAATATTATGCAGATCGAAACGGGGAGAATCTGAGGAATGAAATATAACATCACAGCTTGACAATTCTTTGGGAGCATGGCTAAAATACATAAGCTTAGTTTTAGTACTTACAAGTAGTTTGTGGATAGCAAACCAAGATCTCAGCGAATGTATATCATGGTTAATGTCACATATTAATTCAAAGTGACTTGCCGTACCATACGCAATGGCAAGATCATCTGCAAAAGCAGTTGCTTTGCCTTTGAAGGGGAGGGAAAAAAGTGAATTGATGTAAATTAAAAATAATATTGGGCCAAGAACTGAACCTTGGGATACGCCCAGGTGAACAAACTGTGAGCAACTGTAGTTATTTACCACTTTTACTTTTTGAACTCTGTTAGTGAGATAGGATTCAAACCACTTATGCATAAAGCCACGGAATCGCGCTCGATACAGCTTATTTATAAGTATTTGCCTATCAACCATATCAAAA
The DNA here is from genome assembly GCF_013731165.1 of Rhagoletis pomonella. Taxonomy (NCBI): domain Eukaryota; kingdom Metazoa; phylum Arthropoda; class Insecta; order Diptera; family Tephritidae; genus Rhagoletis; species Rhagoletis pomonella. The sequence goes on along the minus strand of NW_023459577.1, from coordinate 15,928 downwards.
GCTTTTGTTATGTCGACAAAGAGTCCAGAACAGTTCTTTTTACTGTAGATAAACGAACAAAAGTCCACCAGAGTTTATTGTAGCGAGCGCGAAGCTTTCTATAAATTAGGACGCTTGGCACACTTTTTACCTAATTTATAATACCCGAGCGCACTTGTGCACAAGGGTATATTAATTTTGTTAACATAACGGTTGTTTGTAACAGCCAAAACGAATCGAGATAGATATAGACAAATGTATATATAAATGCTCAGAATGAATAGAGAAGTCGATTAAGCCATGTATGTCTGTCCGTCCGTCCGTGTACACGATGACTCGAGCAAAAATTGAGATATCTCAACGAAATTTGGTTTGTAGGTTTCGATTAATTCAAGGTAGGTTGGTATTGAAAATGGGCGAAATCGGACTGTAACCACGCTCACTTCCCATATAACGGTAATTTCTATAAATACGAAAACTGCGATACAGTATATTTTGCTTTGCTGCCTTTATGCTTAAGTGCACATTTAAGATACCTACCCCAAAATGCGCATCTGAGACATTATTTTTAACATTTATAAGGAAACTGCTCCGATAGATGCATTCAACATACCTGCAAATTGGCGATAGCTGCCTTAAAAATTGTGCAACTAGTATCAATTATCAAAGAAAGTATTACGTTTACCTGCACTGGCCTACAATTACCTAATTTTACAAGCTTTTCTTTATTTTACTCATATCGCAGAACAACGGAAATGGCTATCAATTTTTCTAGTTATATAGATAATAAGATACCATTCGAAAAAAAATTTCGCTTGCATTATTTTCTACGTGATAAGTGCTTCTCCATTATTTGGTTTCATAGGGATTCGGATACCTTCCTCATTGAAGTAGTAAAGAAAATTCGCTTAAGTGCCTTTTTCGGTTAGGTGCACAAGTTTTTCGTGCAAAGAAGGATGTGCAGCTAAGCAAAATATACTGTATTTTAGTAACTACTGAAGATAATTCACTCAAAATTGATATTTACAATAATTTTCAGACAGTTGTTGGTCGTGGTACAGCATACTAAATGGCCGGAAATTTTAAAAGTCGGACAATAACCACGAACATATCCCATATGGCGGTAATTTAGAGAAATACAAAATCTTCGATAAATCAGTAAATATTAAAGCTAATTTATTCAAAATTGATGCTTGCAACAATTCTTTAGCAAGAAATACGTTTATGGTAAAATTTTGGAAAATGGGCGTGGCACCGCCCACTTATGACCACATACATGTATATCGGTAAGCGTTCTACCAATTTGTACCAAACACGGTATTTTTATTGCGATTGCCACACAAAAGCAAAACGTTGAAAATTATTGAAATCGGACTAAAATTACGACCGCTTTTCATAAACGGTAAATTTCATAAATGCTTGAAACTGCTATATTTCGAAATTTAAGGACGCTAATTTACTCAAAATTGGTACACCCCGGCTTACCATCTAGCGGTAGCTTTCGGAAAGGTGAAAAAACATATATTTAATACTTGCGCCGGGTGTTTTATGTTCGGCTCCACGCGAACTAAGACTTTCTTACTTGTTTTTGAGGTTTATTTTATTTAAAAGATCTTGAGTAATCCATGGTTTAAGTCGGATGTTTTGCTTTCGGTGAGCCAAAGTAAAGCTAGAGGCACTAACATGCGCCTTAAAAGTCTCTAAAAACTTAACGTAAGATACCGATACATTATTTTCAGCGTAAATATGAGACCAGTTTTCAAAGCGTAGTTTGTGATTCAATAGTGTAAAATTAACTTTTATATATGATTTTCTAGTGTTTTTGATGTTTGTTTTATCTACACCAATTCCCTTAATTTGTATGCCTGTCATCGTGTGATCGGTGACTTGCAAGTCAAAATTCAAACTCCTTAACTTCTATATGGCTGGTTTGTAAAACGACAAAAAACATGATCAATACAGGTGCCTGAAATTTTTCGTGTCGGCTCATTTATGTATGATGTTAAGCCATTATCAGTCATAATTGCCAAATAGTCATCAGTTGTAGAGCAGGTACATAATAGGTCTAAATTTAAGTCACCAACAAGCAGGTGCTTGATGCGGGGTAAAAATTTAAAACCGAAAGGGTAAGCAATAGCCGTGTATGTGTATTATTTCATTTCATTTTTCATTTATTAATCAATAAACAATGTGTTTACAGACTATATTACAAATTTACGCATTTACAGGATAACGCAAAAAATATAAAATATAAGTATATATCATGGTTTTCATAACAAATGCCTTACAAGTATGTTCTTAAAATTAAGCTTGGAAGAAGAGAAATCAAACTCTAAGGAAGAAGAATAAGCATTGAATTGACATAGCACCCTCCTTAAAGGGGTGTTCATGCCATAAACGGGTTTTGCTAAGCCAACATAAAATAATTCATTGCAACGAAGAATACGTGGAGGAACATTAAAACCAATTCTCATAAGAAGGAACGGACAATCAATAGAGCCTGAGATGATGTCAAATACGAAACACATCGATAAAAGAGTACGCCTCGCATCTAAGGCCATAAGGTTGATTAATAGACAGCGAGAACGGTAAGACGGGAGAGATTCAGTAAATCTTAGCGAGCGAAAAGCAAACCGAGCAAAACCCCTTTGAACAGATTCTAATCTGTTAATATAAATAGAATGGTATGGTCTCCAAATAAACACCGCGTATTCCAGCCTAGAACAAACAAAAGACGTATAGTAGTATAGTTTGAAAGTATATGGATCGGAAAACGTAGAACAATTACGACGAACAAATGCCAACATCGCGAACGATTTAGAAATAATAAAATTGATGTGAGTGGTAAAGCTAGGTTTGGTATCAAAATAGACCCCCAAGTTCTTAAATTCACAAATTCACTTCAGCGGCACCTTTGAGATACAGTTGGAAGTAGGTACCAGTCTTAACAACTTAGCATAGGAGGTATAATGACATTTGCTAATATTAAGGAATAGACAATTACGCATACACCAATTGTATAAGTTGTCAAGCTCAGCTTGGAGAGTTAGTGAATCTTGCGGGCAACTAATTTCATAATAAATCTTCAGGTCATCAGCATACAGCACGAAGTTACATTTAGAGAAACAAGAGGAAATATCATTAATAAAGAGCACAAATAATAAAGAACCCAAGATACTACCCTGGGGAACACCTGAGGAAGCAATGAACGAACGGGAAGATACATTTTTAATTACGACAACACAGCGCCTGTTACTTAGATACGATATAATCCACTTCAAGAAAGCAGAGTGGAAGCCTAGTCTCGCCAGTTTCGCTATCAAGATACGGTGAGATACCCTATCGAAGGCCTTAGAGAAATCCGTGTAGACGGCATCAATTTGGAATCCCTTTTGAAAGGTTGCAAAACAGTCCTCCGTAAATACCGCTAAGTTAGTTACCGTTGATCTGCCCGGGATAAATCCATGTTGATTAGGACATAACACGTGCTTAGTAGCACAGTATATTTTGTCTTTCGCGATACATTCGAACAGCTTAGAGATAAATTGGAAATCGGCCTATAGTTCGCTATATCAATTTTATTACCACTTTTGAGAATTGGCGTAATGAAAGCCAGTTTCCAGTCGTCCAGAAACACCCCATCAGCCAATGACATATTAAATATATGTCTCAAAGGTTCGATAAGAGAGGGGCAGCTTTTTAACAAGATAACTGAGAGGCCATCGGCGTCAGTATTAGTGGAATGCTTTAAATAAGTTATGCCATTAACAATATCCTCATAAGACAAAAATAAGTTACCGAAGTTGAGAGAATTATTTGAGTCTAAAGAAAGGTCCTCAGGAACAACACTATCCGGGTTATCTAAAATAAAATTGGACGAGAAAAAGTCAGCAAAAAGATTGACAGCTTCCAAGATAGAGTTAGCTGAAACACCATCTAGTTGAACTGAAGCGGGAATATTTGAGCAATTCTTTTTCGACTTTATGTAACTCCAGAAAAACTTAGGATTTCTTTTTATGTTACTTTCAACATTGTATGTTTAATTTCTATATGAAGATTTATTCAGCTTGTTAAATTTAGCTCTATAAAGCAAATAACGTTCCCGCAGATTAGCGTCGTTGGAGCGTTTGAACTTTTTGTAAAGCTTGTTCTTCAAATTGCTTAGACGTTTGAGCTCTTTAGAGAACCAAGGGAGCTTAAAAATTTTAGAGTATAATTGTGGAATATTTTTTAGACAAACATCTACTACGTTTATACGCACAGAATAATCGACTTAATTGAAAGCGCATTGACACCGTACACATTTCGCTCTAGTGTTTATACTTTCGGCTTTATATCGGCATCAAAGTAACCGTCTTCAAAAGCAAACAAAATTAGCTGTTTTCATTTGACATTTTATAAGTTAACATAATGGAAAGTGATAAAAATCTAGTTTTATTCGGCATTATAAAATCGTGGCAAAGAAAAAGAACGATTATTATTAATCAGCTTTTAAATACTGATGCGATTATTTGGAATTTGAGCGGAACAGCTGATCTCCAA
>NW_023459577.1:0-8407 GCF_013731165.1 Rhagoletis pomonella | reverse complement strand
GCGAAATGAATTAAAGCGACTTATGCATGCGTATAAACGTAGTAATCGTAAACGTTAGACTTAAAAATATTGAAACAGCTAGTTACATCCTTCTTCTCAAACAGCTGAGACCAATCTAAAACCAATAAATTATTATTCAACTCAGTAAAATCACATAGCGAGTAATTAAAAGCCACCCTCTGGATGCCAGTAGGTAACTCAAAAAATTAAAAAAAAATCAATTTCCAACACTAATGGAGTATGGTGCTGATTTGGAGATGTAACTAGATGCATTCGAAAGCTTAAAGTTAATATTATAGCTAACAAAAATCAAATCCAAAATTCGGCCTAATTCGTTAAAAAAACCATTGACTTGACATAATTCAATGCATAGCAGATTATCAATAAAATATGATTCCAAAATATTATTAACGTTAAATGGAGTAAGAAAATTTTTATTATCTAAATAGCTCCAGAAGATATTGTTTAAGTTAAAATCGCCTAGAACGCAGAGTTGACTATCACCTATTTTCGCTTGGAGTTCAAGAATGTTGTCAACATGGGCCTTATACAAATAATCAGAGCTGCCCGGTGGAATGTATGACACACAAATGTATAGCACACCACATGCGCCCTGTAGCTTTACACATATCTGGTCCAAGATAGAATTTTCATCGAGGAGCGGAGAGAAAGCAGCCCGAAGATGGCGACGGGTAGCTATTAATACACCACCCCCCCTACTTACACCGGCTTTAGCGTAATCACTGTCCTTGCGGAAGACGTCAAACAGGGCCGGATCAAAGAATTCTGCATCAAAAAAGTTAACCCATTTTATGCAATGTATATGGCCAAAGGCTATTTTATTCACCTCTTTGTTTATAGAGGAACAATTTCTAACTATATTTGTAGTCTATTTATTAAAAATAATTCAACATCATAAAATGCCAACGAACTTAATTTTTTTATTAATGAATCAATAAAGTTTAAATTGATTATACATGTGTAAAAAATAGTATGTGCTAATTCATACTGGAGAACAATAACGTGTTAACGATCTTGTTTGCACATGTGTTCGTAAATAAGCAGCGTTGCCATTTTAGCCGTTTTCCGGCTAGATTTAGCCGGTTTTGATAGCAACTAGCCGGAGAAAATTCGATCTAGCCGGCAGCCGATTTGTTAGCCGGTTTGTAAAAAAAAAGTTAGCCGTTTTTAGCCGATTTTACTATTTGCCTAATTTTCAGGTGCAAAACGTAAACAAGTTGTTCGAAAGCAATAATGCAGACCCAATGAAGATTTTTAATGAACTCAATGTTTTACTTTCGCATCTATGCTCCCTAGTGGTTATTAGCGCGGACACATTTGATCCTATATGGTCCCCGTTGGAACCATATCTTGCTCCATTTCCTCAGTTTTATCACAGTTTTGAAGAGTATTTAAAAACAAAAGTAAGCACAAACGCTTTTGACCACGAAGCCGAGAAAATAATTCGAGAAAATGGTCGCTATTTTATTATCACTTTAATAAAGGAATTACGCCAACGCCTCCCTACAAATATTGCCACACTAAAAAAAATTGACTTATTTCGGTTGGAAATGCATTAAGAGTAATTAAACCAAAAGTATTTGTTCAACTACAGCAACAAAAACACAAATATAATGCCGAAGAAATAACATCCATAGTGATGCAATGGCAACGGTTAACGTTACATACCTGGAGTAATTTAGACTCAACTGTAAAATTTTGGGCCGAAGTTTATCAATTTCGAAATGCCCTAGGAGAAAACCCTTTCGCTGACCTTTGCAACCTAGTTTTTAGTTTTCTTGTTTTGCCTATAAGTAATGCAGAAGTAGAGCGAATATTTAGTTCAATGAATATAATAAAAACTAAGCAAAGAAATCCAATGGTTTAAAACGTGAAGAAAAATGCTGCCATAATTTTACTGTAGATGACGATCTCTTAAAATTAATGAATTCAGGTGATATATACAATAGTGATTCATTTGATGATGAGGAATATACACTCGATATAAATTAATGGTGTTAACTAGTCTTTCGTTTCTTGCGATTTATTTAAATAAAGCATGTGAATTTTCACTAAAACATTTTAGCCGTTTTTTGCCAGAGTCTATGTGAAATTTCACTAAAACATTTTAGCCGTTTTTAGCCGCTTTTTTTTGCTAATCTAGCCGGTCGGCCCAAAAAGTTCTGGCAACACTGTAAATAAGAGAGCCGAAAGCTGCTATTAGGCTCAGTCGGTAGAAAACCGTCATATAAAAAGGTTGTTTTGCGCATGGTTGTCCTTTTTTTCCAAGCAAATTTCTAACGAAAAATTAGTTGCGGTCGATAACAAAATTACCCAACACCAGCCAACAATCAAAATCAGGAGAGTAAGCGAAAATTCTCTCCCAAAGAGATGAAAAAGCAAAAGGGTAAACGAACAGGAAATTAGCCATTTCTTGCAAAAACCGGAAGAAGAAGACACACCAGCTAACTTTGTTTATGTTTTATTTGTAAACAAACTGAAATTCGTGTTGCCTCCATAGAAGAAAAAAGGAAAGTGAATGTTCATTGTTCGCCAGGAACATTTCTAGAAGTAAAAACTAGTTGGCTCTATCATAAAGTCACATAGCAGGCAGCCAAAAAGCATATAAATGCCAAAACTCGACAAATGCAATTTTGTTTGTTTACAAAAATTGCAACCATATGTTTTGTGATCACAGGTTTTCGTGTTGGATAATTTTTGCTGACTAAAATTTTGCCAGTAAAAAATGAACGCTTCTCTTGCATCAAAATGAACGCTTGCTCTCTCAATTTTTGTGTGTTGGATAATTTTTTCCCGTTATCGAACGCCATCCAGTAAAAATTTGGAAAAAATACTACAAATTTTTGACTTGTCGAACGCACCTATTATCTGCGCAACAACAACCCCTCCCTTTGAAAATTTGCGACCAACTGAACGCTGACAATCAGTGATCGGACTTCTACCACATTGTGCTAGATGCTCCACTTTTTTGAGCATCTACCACTAGGCTGCAGAATCCACTTCGGCGTGAGACGCGCCAAAGTGAAAATCTTCCGGGGCAGAGAACCCGACGACGACAACGAAGGCGAAGAACCGCCCCCGGAGTCAATAAAGGACGGGGAACCGTCACCAGACCCTATTCGGAGCAAGGTTACGGTGCAGATGGAGGTGGAGGAGGAAGCCAGTAATCTGGTCGGCCCGAACACTACCAGCATTTTATAAAAATGATCAAGGTCGTACAGATTAACCTGAAGCATTCTAGGTGCGCTTCAGATAACCTGAGAGTCTTCCTAGGGGAGAACGACTACGGCCTTGCTATCATCCAAGAGCCCTGGACTCGAGACTCGACCGTCATGGGCCCAAACATCCCCGGGTACGAAGTTTTTTATGCCCGCACTAATGGTAAGCCCAGAGCCTGCGTCCTGGCAAAAAAATAATATAAAGCGTTTCTTTGTCCCTCTTACAGCACCGATGACTTTGCAGATGTAAGACTGTCGCAGCACGGAAGGCCTACGTATGTTGCGTCCGCCTACTTCGCACACGGCAGAGAGACCCCTCCAGCGGAGGTAGAGGAACTGGTAGCAGCAGCGACACAGCAACAAGCTTCGCTTGTGATTGGATGCGACGCCAACGCAAGACATTGCCTATGGGGAAGCGGTGAAACGAACGAATGGGGTGAGTCACTCTTTGATTATATCATTAGCACTACGAAGGGTGGGAGGAAGTGCTCAATATAGCATTGTTACTAGAAAACAATAATTATTGTGTTGACAACTGGGAAGTGTCTGATGAGAGCTCTTTTTCTGACCATAAGTATATCACTTTCAGTGTCAATATTATTAAAAAAATAATCAAATCATATCGCAACCGTAGGAAAACTAACTGGATTGAATTCGATCGTCTGGCTCGGGAGAAGCTTAGTTTGGCTCCTAGCCCACTGGTGAGCTCCATCCGCGAGATTGAGGCCAATCTGAGAGTCGTAGAGACCACACTTCGGAATTCAATGAACAGGGCCTGCCCGCTACGATATTCAAGGAAGCCATATCCACCTTGGTGGAATAGTGACTTATCTAGACTAAGGAAAGAAACTAGGAGAATTTTCAACTCCTGTTACAAATCTAAATCTTGGAAGCCATACCAAGACATTATGAAAAAGTATAAAAGTGAGATTCGGCGCTCAAAAAAAGCAGCATGGGAGAGCCACTGCGAGACATTGGAGAGTATAAAGGACACCGCCAAGCTGAGCAGGCTATTGACGAAGGACTACTCCTGTCCGTCACTCCTTTGCAGTGCGGATGATGTACCCACAGAGTCTGTGGAAGACTCACTCAGGTTGCTTGTCAACACTCATTTTCCGGGTAATTCTGACGAAGCGTTCAATCCGATTCCAAGAAGATATGCTGGGGCTCAGCACATAGCAGACTCAATTTTCACAAATCCCAAAATATCAGGGGCGTTGAAGTCCTTCTCGCCTTACAAAAGCCCGGGGCCAGATGGCATCATACCTATCATGTCGCAAACTGTGGAGGATGCTATTATGCCATGGCTTTTGTCCATTGGCAAAGGATGCATAACCCTCAACTACGTCCCTCTATCGTGGAGCCGAGTAAAAGTGGTTTTCATCCCAAAACCTGGAAGGCGAGGGTACGTCTACGCCAAAGATTTTCGACCTATTAGCTTAACTTCCTTTGTTCTCAAAACGTTCGAGAGGGTTCTGGACACGCAAGTCCGGGGGTTTTCCACGCCAAACACATGTCTGAAGCGCAGCATGCATATTTGCGGGGACGATCCACATAGACGGCGCTCCATGAGGTCGTTAGAACTGTCGAGAGGTCACTCGAATTTAAGCAATTAACTCTGGCAGCCTTCCTCGACATAGAAGGAGCCTTTAACAATGTTAGGGTAGAAGCTATAAAAATTCCTTGACGAGCTAGGCGTCGAGGAGTCTATTAGCGCGTGGCTAATGGCGATGCTTCGCAGCAGAACGATTTCAGCTGAACTTGGTAGCTATACATTAACAAGAAACGTTAGTAGGGGCACTCCTCAAGGGGGAGTGATCTCTCCTATTTTATGGCTCAGCACTATCAACTCAGTACTACTCAAGCTCAACCAGGGAGGAGTAAAGGTAGTGGCCTACGCTGACGATGTAGTGATTTTAATAACCGGGTTATTTCCATCTGTGGTGACTAACATTATGGAGGGTACTCTAGCAAAGCTTAGCCGGTGGGCCGAGCAATGTGGCCTTAGAGTGAATCCAGAGAAAACAGAATTAATGCTCTTTACGACAAGAAATAAGGTCCCACGCTTTGAATTACCAAAGCTAGTGGACAAAGGCTGCGATTATCTAAACAAGCGAAGTATCTGGGAGTCATACTGGATCCTAAGCTAAGTTGGAAAATAAATATTGAAGAGAGAGTAAAGAAAGCGAGCATTGCCTACTACTCCTGTAAGCGGATTTTTGGGAAGACATGGGGTCTCAATCCAAAAGTTGTACTCTGGATGTACACAGCGGTTGTACGTCCGATCTTATGCTACGGTTCTTTGGTATGGTGGACAGCCTTAAAGAACCAATATAATCAAGTGAAACTAGGCAGAGTTCAGAGAGCTGCATGCATCGGGACCACAGGGGCAATGAGAACTTGCCCTACCGATACCCTAATTGTTATTACAAACCTATTTCCTATAGACCTTCACATACGGCACACCGTATCACTATCGGCTATAAGACTTAGAGAACTAGGTATATGGAAAGAAAGAACGATCGGGCATAGCAGTATAATTTCCCGTTTGCCACCTAAGTTGAGGCTGGCAACCGATTACATTTGACCTGAGGTAGAGTTTCACAGGCCTTTCGGGGCCATTCTTCCGTCGAGAGCCGACTGGGACGGGAAGCTTGATATCTCTACCTGGACACATCATATCTACACCGATGGCTCCAAAATGGAACGCGGAGTTGGAGCAGGTATTTACTCTGAGTCACTGGGAGTAAAAAGATCAATTCATCTGCTGATTTCGCGAGTGTCTTCCAAACAGAAGTATTTGCTATAGCCGAAGGCTGCCGTCTCTTAGAACGTAGTGGATTGCGTTACGGCGAGCGTGTAGCCATTTTCTCAGATAGCCAGGCGGCCATTAAGGCCTTAGCGTCTTTTACAACCAGGTCGAAACTAATCAAGGAGTGTAGGACACTGCTAAATGCAGTAAGTCGTCAACTCGATTTAGATTTAGTTTGGGTCCCTGGCCATAGCAACATTCCCGGAAACGAGGCTGCAGACGAGTTAGCCAGAGAGGTTTCCACATTGGTGTCGATCGAGGACCGGATCTCACCCCCAATTGGAACCTTATATAAAGACTTATTTCTCCACAATCTCCGGAAATCGGATCAATGATGGCGCACTGTGGCAGGCTGCCGTTTATCCAAACTATTGTGGCCTGCGTACAGCCCTGAGAGAACACACAACCTACTAAGGAAACCCAGATCTGACGTTGCTAGGCTTGTTGCGACTCTTACTGGGCATTGGCCGATTGGTACCCACGCGAGAAGGCTGGGAATCGCCTACAACGTCTTCTGTAGAAGCTGCAGAGATGAGAACGAGGAGGAAACAGTAGAACACCTCTAGTCCAGCTCTAAAGAGGAGCAGAAATACCATGCTAGGAGCATATGAGTTCACATCGTTACGAGAGCTATCTGATGTAAGTCTCCACAACATACTCAACTTCATCAACCACGCCGGCTGGTTCTAACATACTCATTCGGGGTGTATGGTATCAAAATGGCTCTTAGCTGCTACTTGGGCGTAATAGTTTTCCGCCACCATTCTAACCTAACCACATCTACCACACAAGGTCTGAAATCTACCACATATTCGCGTTTTTGAGTACCTAGTTTTATTTTTGCTCAACATAAATTTCTTAATTTTAAGTGCAAAAATTATCCAACACTAAACACTACATGGTAACAAGAATGATATAATACAAGATTTCGCATTCCCGGCGGCGTTGAAATTTCTCAAGTAAAAGTAATCAAGCCGAATGGGAGGATAAAATAAACTGTAAAATAGTAAATTTTCTCAATAAATTTTTCGACAGTAATGTGGTTTCAATATGTTAAATTTTAAAATATATGATTTATAAAAGGAATTAATAGCGAAGTTTTAAAAAAACGGCGATTTTGGTGAAAGTATTAGCGAATTTCAGTGCATCTAAAGTTTCTGAGGCGTTGTTTTCATTTACTTGAGAATTGTCAAAATCCACAAATCCCAAGTAGCGGTTTCTGTAACGTGCCACATTTGTTCGCTACATCGTGACTGATAAAAAGGAACACTGGCAGCACTCCGCAAGGTTTCTAAAAAATGTATGCTCGAAAAATATCTTGATATGGAACGAACCGCTTTACACTGCCAAGGAAAAAAATTGCCAAAACTCCACGCAATTTTTAGCAACTTCAATCATGCACTTTGTTATACTAAAATAATTTTTTTTAGAATCTAATTAAAAAGTTCGCAATTTTGGTGAAACCTTACAGAATTTCTTTAATTTTTGTACAAAGTTTGATCCAAAACCTGAGATCTACCACATTTTTTTGTAATCTACCACATTTTTTCCAGATTCTACAACACAATTTTTGTGAGTCCGATCACTGCTGACAATGCAAAAGTGAATTACAAAACAGTTAATATGCGCGCAAGCAAGTCGGTACTCACCACCAGTGTTGCCATTTCTGTTTCTGCCGTCCCGCCGGATTAATAAACAAAAATCGCTAGAATCCTGCTAATTCATTTAAATTCTGTAAACTCTTATGTAAAAAAGTTTCTTTTATAATTTAGCAGTTAAACTTTATTTGATAAAATTAGAGATCATATGTTTATAAAAAACCATCAGTTTTTTAACAAAAACAAAATTGGAACTTCTTTATATGGTTTTATGACCAGTGTTGGGATTTTGTGGCATTAAATAAAGTATAAAAATTGGTCATAAGAATGTCATCTTCGTTTTCGTGACTGTTGAGCTCGTTGGAGTTTGTAAAATGTGGTCAATGCAAAACTTATTTGCACTTTTATGTCCATACCTGCAACTAAAAAAAAAACAAATAAAGCATTTGCACAAGTGCTGTTAAATTAAATACACACCTTTGATTTAATCAAAATGTATATACATACACTTCACTTTGCATCGTTAAAAATTAAAATCTTCAAGTCATCAAAAATATATACATATGCATACATGCAGCTTTTTTCATGTTAGCTGAGCCGAAGATACCTAAAAATATTCGACAACTATAATACTATTAGAATATCTTCCCCGCCATGTTCAGTGCTTATTTAGTGAATTTTATTCTGGATACGAAAATCGTTTTATACACGTAAGTATGTATGATGTTTTGATTTGTCCCAAGTTCTGGTACTTTTAG
>NW_023459576.1:0-53467 GCF_013731165.1 Rhagoletis pomonella | reverse complement strand
CACAAAGCGATGTAAAATAGACAATTTCCGACCTCTGTCCCTCAATGGAGCAAATCTTAAATTGCCAAAAGAAGCAAAGCTTTTGGGGGTTATTCTCAACTTTCTTGGAAAAGGAACACCGAAGTGCGGAGAAAGAAGGCGCTCAATGCGCTCTACTCCTGCAAAGCTACTATTGGAAAAGACTGGGGTCTGCGACCGCAAATAATACATTGGATTTATACGACGGTAGCTGGACCTATTCTCACCTATGGCGTGCTGGTATGGTGGCAGGCGGTTGATACCAAATCCCATCTACTCAACTTGCAAAAGGTGCAACGACAAGCATGCCTTTGCTCAACGGTCGCGATTTATTCAACGCCCAAGGTGTCGCTAGAGACCCTGCTGGATATTTCAGCCATAGACCTATATGTTAAAAGTATCGCAGTTAAAAACGCTCTACGACTCAGTGCGTTTAAGAGGCTGCGTACAGCAACTGTTAGTATGAGGTCACGGAAATTGGCCTCAGTAAAAACTTCGAGATCCATTTTGCTGACAGAAGTGGCTGGGAATTTAAAATTGTTCTCATCGATGACGAAATACCTATCTTTAAGGACGGCTTAAAAATGGATATCGGAACAGGATCTCGTATCTTCTCTCAGGAGTTATCTCTGAGAGAGTCCTATAGACTCTCAGATTACTGCAATGTTTTTTAGGCTGAGATATATGCAATCCATATGGCGGCAAGGTTGACTTAACCTCATCTAAACTTGCCTTCGTTGTTGACAGTCAGGCGGCTATCAAAGCCTCAGGGTCGGCAACGACTAACTCGATATGCGTTAAAGAATGCCAAAGACCCCCACAAGCTCGGCAGCAACACATAATCAATCTTTACTGGGGGGAAATGAGGAAGCACACGAAAGTCCTAGGAAGGGATCTGAGATAGGGCTCGCGGAAGCTATCCAAATCGTGAAACCTCCCCTGCGGTTTCTGTCTTCAGAAGTCCAGAGACTGACTAGGGCAGCTACCAACGGTAGGTGGGAAAATCTGCAACCTGCAGGGTATCGCGATCGCTCTGGTCACGGCTCGATTAACAAAGAATAAGGAGTCTATTAAGGCTTTCAAAGTCGAACGTTAGGCTTCTCACAGGAATACTAACGGGACACAGGACCATCGGCCGCATAGCTGCCAGGTTTGGATCCCCGAATAACGATTTCTGTAGAAGCTGCAGGGATGAGGAATTAGAATCCGTCCAAAACTGGGCATTCGCAATGGGGCCAGCACTTCGAGGAAAACGCCTCAAGTTTCTTGGGGACCATTTCTTCGAAAACCTTGATATCTTGGGAAAGCTTATCTGGAAGGACTGCTTGGATTCACCATAAAATCGAAATGGTTCGAAGACATGTAGGGATAGGCTTGCGGTAATGACCCATGGGCCTTCGCGGACTTCGAGTCAACTCTTTGCAGAGCTGCACGTTTAACCAAACCTAACTTTAGCTGGTATCCAGCCGGATATCCGGATAACAGGAAAACGGCAGAATAAGCCGGATTACGGATATGAACCGGATGTGTCGGGTATCCATATTAGCAATGCTGCGCCTAAAGGATCCAGAAGTTTCCATTATCAAGTTATATACCTAAAGACAGTACGAAGAGGATTTGCTTTAAATTAAATTGATCTTAGTACGAATGAAAATTCCAACGACGGATTTCAAGTATTATTCTATTCAATATAAGAGTTTTAAATTCAATTGAATTTAATACTAAAAATATGAAAATGAAATTATATATATATTAAAAAACTAAAAACTGGCTTTTATTACAATGTGAACTAAAAAGTAAAAAAATAATTTATAGGTATACAGATTTCGTTTAAGAGGAATAGGAAGTTCCCTATCTTGATTTAATTAAACTTTTAAAACCAAACTAAGCAAGAACAATTTTGAAAAAATGGTAGAAGTGATAGCTATTCGCCTAGTAAATTCTTGTTGATTTTTTCCACATTTTCATTTGTGAAGCCAACTACAATCAATCGCAGATATTCCAGTGCTATTTAAACTTGGTCACGTGGTTGCTGGTTTTTGTTAATAATTCTAGTTTTAGAGTGTTTAGCTTTTAGGAGTGCTCGTCCTTAAGTTATTTGTTTTTGCTATTTTATGGCCTTATAGCAATTATATTCCACTATTTTTATTGAGCTTGAGGGAATTTTCAATGAAAAACTATTGTGGAAAAGCAACAATAATTTGAAAAAATGGTAGAAGTGATAGCTGTTTCAGAAATCACCACATTTCCTCATCAGACTTCTTTCAGGAGAATTCGTACCGACGATCCCACCAGCCAGTTGCCTTCGCACTGTGCTAAGTTCACCTTGTGAATTCCTGTTGCTTTTTCCCACTATTATGAGGTTGTTGATTTTGCTGGTTTTCGTTAACATTTCTATTATTAAAATGTTTAACTTATAGGTGTGCCAGTCCTTAAGTTATTTGTTTTTGATATTTTATGGCCTTATAACAATTATTTTCAACAATTTTTATTGAGCTTGAGGTAATTTTCAATGAAAAACTATTGTGGAAAAGCTACAATAATTTTGAAAAAATGGTATTAGAAGTGAAAGCTATTTCGGAAACCACCTCATTTCCTCATCAGACTTCCTTCAGTAGTATTCGAACCGACGGTCCCACAGACTTAGCCAGTTGCCTACGCACCGTGCTATGTTTGCATTGTAAATTCTTGTTGCTTTAATGAAAATTTCTTTGTCAATGAAAAGATATTGTGGAGAAGCATGAAACCGGCCTGAAGCTCAATAAAAATTGTTGAGTATAATTTTTATAATGCCATAAAATAACTTAAGAACGAGCAGACGTAAAATTAAGCATTCTAAATATAGAATTATTAAGAAAAACCAACAGCCACATGATCAAGTTTAAATAGCACTGGAATAGCTGCACTTGATTGTAGTTGGCTTCATAAATGAAAAAGTGGAAAAAGCAACAAAAATTTACAAGGCGGCCTTAGTACGGTGCGTAGGCAACTGGTTGAGTCGGCTGGGGTCGTTGGACCGAATCCCACTGAAAGAAGTCTGATGAGGAAATGTGGTGATTTCCGAAATAGCTATCACTTCTACCATTTTTGTTTTAATTACGACAGTCAAAATCGGGATGGGATGAAATCAACGGGAAATATTATATCGGTCAAAAACAAGTTATACGTAGCCCGGCGTTTCGCTGGGTCACGTCTAGGAAATATATATATATCTAGGGGAAATTGTCACCTTTGGTGGTTTTTTTTTGACATAACTCGAGAACCACTAGTCCGATTTTTCTCAAACAAATTTAAAAAAATTAAAAATTACAATTCCTTTAATCTGTTAATATAACGTTTTTCTATATACTCAACAGTTTTGCCGGTAAAAATAAATGTATGAAGAAAAAAAATTATTTTTGCCTAATTTATTTTTACCGGCAAAACTGTTGTTTATATAGAAAAACGTTATATGAACAGATTAAAGGAATTGTAATTTTTAATTTTTTTAAATTTTTTTGAGTAAAATCTGACTAGTGGTTCTCGAGTTATGTAAAAAAAAAGACAAAAAGGTGAAAATTTCCCCTATATGATAGTTGCTAACTTCAAATCGATATATCTCGATTCCTAGACGTGACCCAGCGAAACGCCGGGACACGTATAACTTCTTTTTTACCGATATAACTTTCCCCGGTAGTTTGAACCCCTCCCGATCACTGACCCCTAACATTTTTCTCACAGTGTTATTTTTGTTTTCCTACAATAGTTTTTTATTGAAAATAGCTTGCATCTCAATAAAATTTGTATAGTATTATTTATAAGTTAAGTATTTAGTTATAAGGCCATAAGATAGCAAAACGAAATTAGTTTTACCGGAAAACCAAGCGTGGGAGCGTTCTTAGATTTTAAAGTCCTGCGATTGGCAGTATTCAATACTACTAAACCGAAAATGAAAAGTTCAAAACAATTGATATCAATATTTTATGCTTTATAGTTCACATTGTAATAAAAGTGAGTTTTTAATTTTTTAAACTGTAAAGACTGCAAGGTGCTTGCGTTTTTTATAATTAATTTATTTCGATTGCTTAGACTAGAAACGTAACCTACTGACGCGTATATCAGCGCGGTGGATGAACGACTAGCTGCGAAGTGCTTAATGTCAGTGTCTCGAACTTCACAATAGAGCCGCTCTCTTCGTTAAGTTTGGTTTAGTTTTCGTTACGCCGTTCAACCCATCACATAAACAATAATTTTACTCATTCCCTAATAAGCAATTTTTTGTTTTATAATACATATGTATTTAATATTTTATTTAATACTTAATAAACAAAAGATGCAGAGAATTGTAATAAATAAAATATATTACAATTTATTTGAAGGATAATACATAGCTTTGGGAATGAGACTAAAATTAAAAGTTTTTATTTCGTTTGTGGGGAATTTGAAAATTTTAGTGGGGATTTGTAGGAAATTGGATTTTTTTCTGGGTAATTAAACGAATTTAGAACTGCAACGCTGCTTCTGTGGACTTTCCTTGAAGTATCTGAATTTGTATTCGAGTAATCGTACGCCCAGATGGACCGACGAACAAGGCTTAATAGAATAATCCGTAATTCTTTATGAAAATAATGATACTTATCATACCTTTGCTTTCGGTTACAAAAAGCAAGACTTTTTAGAGCAATGTCAGTTACAAATAGATTTTTATATCATTTTTATTTTTATTTCTGGGGAAATGCCCATTTATCGGTCCTTAGTTACTTGGAATGGCGCCCGCTCTGGTCTAGTGGTTAGCAGTACGCGCTTCCACTCCGCAGGGCCTTGGTTCAAGATCGGTTCAACCCAACATGAAAAAACATAAAAAAAAACATAAATATTTTTTTTTTTTTAATAACTGTCGCTCCTCGGCAGGCAATGGCAAACCTCCGAGTTTATTTCTGGAATGAAAAACAGCTTTTCATAAAAATACAATCGCCGTTCGGAGTCGGCGTAAAACTATAGGTCTCTCCCCTTTGTGTGACAACATGAAGGCGCACGCCTCAAATCGGAGCAGAAGCTCGGCCAAACAATAGCATATGTGTAAGCGCCAATCTATTCTTATTTACTTGGGATCAGCGTCTTAAAAAATTTTCAGATATGTTGAAAAAACTCACGACAGAACCTTTGCCTGTATATAATAAACAGTTTTTAGAATGCTAACTACTTACTTGTTATATAAAACAATGTCCGGTCGCCAAATGTGATCAGAGGGTACATGCAGCATATGTACTCCACCATATTCTTTAGGCTCCCAACGCAGTTTGTAGTCATACCAGGACTGAAAATACACATAGAGCGGAATAAATTATACTAGTTTTCAGTTAATATAACGCTACCTAACAAAGTTCTTAAAATTAGTGTGGTTTCGTACGTTTAACTGAGAAGCCGTTTGAAGATCTGTAGTGCTATTCTGTATATTTTTTACCCACTGACAATCGGTATCCCAATTTACGACAACCATGGCTTACGCTTGCGAAAAGTTTATTATGTAACAAGAAGTACCGAGAAAATTCATTTACATTTTTCATCGATAACAAATTCAGAAAATACGGCAATGTGTTTTTATACCCGAGCGCACTTGTGCACAAGTGTATTATCACATAACAGTTGTTTGTAACAGCCAAAACGAATCGAGATAGCTATAGACTACAGACAAATGTAAACATAAATGAAAAAAAAAATCGATTAAGCGGTGACTGTCTGTCCGTCCGTCTGTACGGACGATAACTCGGTATTTGTACTTATTTGAGCGTAGGACGGATGGTGTTTAACATGGATAAAATCGGGCAATAACCTCGCCTACCTGCCATACAACGGTTACTTTCAGAAATATGAAAACTGCGATATTTTAGTAACTACTGAAGCTTACTCACTCAAAATTGATACATACATACAATCATTTTAGACAAAAAATAAGAATGTTAAAAAAAAAAAAGTTGACATCAGGACGATGCTATTTAGCCATCAACGTGAATCTTTCGAATATCTATTTTCCTCATTAATCATCTTATTTAAATTATAGCTTTCGTTGTTACATTGAAATATTTTTCGTTGTTATATTGAAACCAAAAGTAACCAAAAAGACAATATTGATCTCAATTTGATATTGTTAAGGATAAAACTTGCGCTTTTCCTCATCATATTAATAACCAGAATACAAATCTAATATTTTTCAGTACACTTTTTACATTATTAATGGTTATATTGATACCGAGAAATGATAGTGTTTAAAGTTTCATTTTAACACAACGTGTATTAAGCCAATAGTGATGCTTTTTTTTTGATTATGTAGCCACGGCCACTTATGATTACATTTGTATAACTTGATAATCTAGTGCTGCCAGGTATTTAAGATACATAAATAAAATAAAATAAACTTTTTAACAATAGAGTGCAAGCGCGTGGCCTACTATAGTAGACCATTTTAGAATGTCAATAAATGTTTTCTTACATAACATTTAAATGGAACTTATAGTTAAAAAATTTAGTTAAGTCTATAACGTTTACGCTCACAAACTTCAATTTTTCATAGCAGCTAGGAATTTGAAAAAATAAATCATTTAGTTATGTAACAGAAAAAATAGGAATAATTTTACTTCTTAGATCAATGTCTTAAATTTTCTTCTTAAACCAATATTTTTCAAAGAAAAATATCAGTTTTCGTAACATTGAGTGCCCACCGCAGGCTGGGGATCTGGACAAATCCATTTTTTAAAAGTAGACTTAGAGTTCTGGTACAATAGGTGAACCGCCCAACTAAAATTTGGTATTACATCGTGCTGTACTTCCTGAGATGCTTCTAAGAGCTTTGCTATTCCAAATTGTGGTTGTTAGAGAAGTGTTTCAATGGACGTGCAGCGATTCAAAGCGGGTTTCAAAAAATCGAGGGACTATTCTTATTAAAAGTTATCCGTGAAATTTTTTTTTAGTATTTTTGGTTGATTAGGAGAGCTTCGATTGCAGCAATGTTCATCAAATCGAAAAATAATTTAAGTGGTTATCGGTGGCAGTTTCTAAGTTTCTATCCGTAAATTTGGACAACTAAGTTTCTGTGTCTATAAATTTCGACAACTCAGTAACCATTGATCAGTTTGAATAATTCGATACGTTGCGATAACTTAATAAGCATGGATAAATTTCGATAATTATAATCTTTGATGATTCGATAAATTTCAGTAACCTTTAGGGCTGATTTTATTTCTATTCCTATCTGAAAATTTCAACTCTGTTAACCTACTTCTTATGTATTTCTCATTGCCTCCATTTTCGCCTTTATCTCAATTTTCGTCTTTGTCTTCACTTTTGCCTTTTTTTTGTCTTCATCGTTATCACTTGTTTCTTCATCTTCATATTTATCTTTACTTCAAAGTTTAATTTCAAATACGAAGTAAACCAAAATGCGAAACAGCTTAAATTGAACAGGTTGCAAAAACAACCATACACAAATATATAGAAACTCTCCTCATCTACAAAATTACCTTTCCAATGGTGTTTGTGGTTTTGAAATCGGTAACTTTACCTTGGTCTTCATCTTTGTTTTTATCTTTCACATCTTTGCTTTTATCGTTTTCTTTTTCTACTCACACAGATGAGATGAGGTGCGACGACGTGATAAGATGTGACGTGATTTTATGTGATGTGATAGGATGTCAAGCCATGTCACGTGATATCGTGTGATGTGATATCATATTATGTGATGTAATATCATGTGATGTCTCTTCACATCATGTGATAAAATGTTATGTGATGTCATGTAATGTGATCACATTCCATGTTCCGATTAGTATATCGATAAGCCTGTCGATAACTGTGTCGATAAAAATGCCGATAACAATATCCATATAGAAAAATACAACGATTGCAAAATCGATTAATCCATCGAAAAATATAACAATCATCAGTATCGATTATTGTACATATCTTTAACAATATAAATGACGAAATCGATAACAAAATCAATTATTTAATCGATTATTATACCGATAACAATATCTATTATTGTATCGATAACAATATCGATTATTATATTGGTTATTATATCGATTACAATAGCGGTTATTTAATCAATAACAGTATCGAAAACAATATCGATTATTTTATCGATAACAATATCGATTATTTTATCGAGAAAAATATCGAGTTTTATATCGATAACAATATCGATCTTCATCCTCATCCTGTTCTTCATATTATCTTTATTTTTGCATATTCCTCTTCACCTTTACCTTAAAGTGTTAGATTTACTTTGATCTTCGGTTTTGCCTGTACCTCTAGGCATCTTTGTTGTTGTTTTTATTCTCAAACCGCTAAACCGCTGAGAACCATTTCCATGTGCATTATTCCCCTTGAATTTGGCAATTTACTCCCAACCAACCAACTGCCGTAAAGAAGTTTCACTTCATAAATTCAAGAAATGTTATTAGCCTTTCAGTTACCCTAATTCTTATGTATCTGTCATTGTCTACATTTTCGTCTTTATCTTCACTTTTGCCTTCTTTTTTTTTGGATTCATCGTTATCATTTATTTCTTCATCTTCATATTTACATATCTTTATTTCAAAGCTTAATTTCAAATGTGAAGTGAAACAACATGCGAAACATGTCAAATTGAACATGTTGCAGCAACATCTATACACAAATACGAAAATGTTGAAACGACGGTTTTGACCGTAATTTTCAACCAATTGTGAAACCATACACAACTCTGCTCATCTACGAAAAATTTCCTCCCCAACGGTGTTCTTGGTTTTGAAATCGGTTCGGTAGAATCGCCAAACGAACGGAGACAAAATTTATGTTAGCGTATCAATATACAGTAGGGAGTGCCAGTTACTGTCGAAATTCGACAGTTTTTCTAGTTTTTAGGAGCCTTGGAGAGGGTTTCTAACTTAACACGTAGCAAAACTTATACGGTACAAATTAACTTACCGGAAAATCTTCTGCTTTGGAACTAAAACGAAACTAAAATTTTTTTTATCTTAGAAGGTCTTTTAACTTCAGCAGGACTTAGAACTGACCCGATACATTCCACTTTATCGATAAATATGAATGACTTGATACAATC
This sequence comes from Rhagoletis pomonella, assembly GCF_013731165.1. Taxonomy (NCBI): domain Eukaryota; kingdom Metazoa; phylum Arthropoda; class Insecta; order Diptera; family Tephritidae; genus Rhagoletis; species Rhagoletis pomonella. The sequence goes on along the minus strand of NW_023459576.1, from coordinate 44,367 downwards.
GATAGTTCGATGAATTTCAAAAACTCTAAAATCCGATAACTCAAAAAAATTCGTTAACTCGACTAATTTCGATAATTGTGAAATTCGATGGCTCGATAAATTTCGATAACTCAAAAATTTAAACACTTTGGATACCTTTATAAATTTTTACTTTTGTCATCTCCACATTTTTCGAAAACTATCTAAACATTTTGATAACTCGTTACACTCTGTTAGGACGTGTGTTAGGAGTGATAAATCGATAAGCTTATATAACCTTGAAATTTCGATAAATCGATATATTTTGAAAATTCCATATACTTCGCTTCGTTGAACCAACCAATTTCAGTAGATCAATAATTATCGATAACTCTGTAAGTTGAAAGAACTCAGTGCATTACGACACCTCGATAAATTTCGTTAAGTCTAAAATAATGATAATTCAATAAATATCGATAGCTTAATACATTTCTTTAACTTGACAAATTTCGTTAATCCCACATGTTTTTATAGCTCGATAGCTATACGTAAATTTCGACAACTAAGTTTCTGTGTCTATAAATTTCGACAACTTAATAAACATTGATCAATTTGAATAATTCGATACGTTGTGGTAACTTAATAAGCATGGATAAATTTCGATAATTATAAACTTCGATGATAAGATGTGACGTTATTTTACGTCATATGATAGGATGTCGTGTCATGTGCTGCCATATTCTGTGATGTCATGTCATACGATGTCATACCATATGATGTCATATCATGTGATGCCACGTTATGTAATGCGATGTCATGTCATATCGTGTGATGTGAAGTCATGTGATGTCATATCATATGATGTCATGTCACGTGATATCGTGTGATGTGATATCATATTATGTGATGTAATATAATATGATGTCTCATCATATCATGTGATATAATGTGATGTGATAACATTATCCATAAACATATAGAAAAATACAACGATTGCAAAATCGATTTATTCATCGATAGATGTAACAATCATCAGTATCGATTATTGTACATATCGATAACAATATAAACTACTAAATCGATAAAAAGAATCAATTATTTAATCGATTATTATACCTTAAAGTGTTTTACCTTAAAGTGTTTAAATTTGCCTTGATCTTCGTTTTTGCCTGTATCTCTAGGCATCTTTGCTAAACCGCTTAGAACCATTTCCATGTGCATTATTCCCCTTGAATTTGACAATTTACTCCCAACCAACCAACTGCCGCTTCATCTTCATATTTATCTTTATTTCAAAGCTTAATTTCAAATCCGAAGTGAAACAACATGCGAAACATGTCAATTTGAACATGTTGCAGCAACATCTATACACAAATACGGAAATGTTTAAACGACGGTTTAGGCCGTAATTTTCCACCAATTTTGAAACCATAAAAACTGTGCTCATCTACAGAAAAATGCCTTTCCAAAGGTGATCTTGGTTTGGAAATCGGTTCGGTATAATCAGCAAACGAACGGAGACAAAATTCATGTTCATATGAGTTTTTATGAATTTTTTAAATATCGAGCTCGAGCCGGTAAATTAACGTAAACGACATTTTCTCAAAATTTTGTTTTTATTCCAGAAATATTCCTAGGGCATTCAGATGCATTTCTGCATCAAAAAAATAATAATAATTATTAAAAAAAAGTCGCTTACGTTATTTTGGCGGTTAGGGCTCGATATGTATAAGCGTGTATAGCCTGTGGAGAATTTCGTAGTCAACAATACAATAGCCAACTTTTGGTCCACTTATAACGGCCTACTTTTATCTGGCTTCAAAAGATTAACTATAAATACTTATGATTTTTTAGGTGTTCTTTTATTAGTTGTTTTTTTCACTTCATAATATAAACCATATACCAAGTATTTTCATGGAGAATGCCTTTTTTTATCGTCGTCGTCTTCTATTGATTTCTGAATTTCCCCTGTTGTAAATAACCTCGAATCTCTATGAAGGTCGCTCTACAGTTTCGAGCTCAAAATATTTGGCGAACCATGGGAAAATCATTACGATGACAACAATTAGAAAACACGTGTTAACTTCGGACCTGTTCTATGTTTCACATTAGGCCAGATTGGCGGTTGTTTTGACTTGCAGGGAAATGACCTTACCACAACTGCATGTGTATCTAGGCATGCGCTTTCGCATTTATTGGATATTATAAAAGCTATGTGACTATTAAATAATCAAATTTAACAAAATTTTATAATTTTTGTCTTCCAACTAATTTTAAGGAAAAATCCGGGGAACAGCCCCACCCTATAGTCATGCCTGCACATATATGTATAAATATGTATACAATCGACTTGTATATATGTAAAATATATATACTTATTCATCGAGAACCTTATCGAAAAATCTACCTGAAAATCGAAAAAGTTACCGTTTTTGAAATCGGCACTTGCCATGATTTTGAACTTCACGTATTCTAACACTGACCGATTCATTTGAATCTGGTTCAAGGACACCGTGTATAGTAGGCCGCGATTGTACTCTAAATAGTGTTAATATACCACACTTTTATAAATGGACTAAAAATTTTAAAATAATAATACTGATTCCAATAAAATTTGTTTTGATAACTTTTGATTTAGAAACTTTAGCAAAAGCCATTATAAACAATTTATGAGATTGAAAATGAAAAACGTGGAGCGCATACAATACAAAAGATTAGATTTCATCGACAATAGTAAAACTATATAACATAGACCTAAAATTTCTACAGAGAAAGTACAAATTTGAGATCGATTTTAAGCGGTCGTTATTCTTATACCTACATACATACATATATAGCATTTTCAGTTTAAATGAAACTTTCTTCAAGTTAAATGAAACCTTTTTCAGGTTAAGCGAAACCTTTTTCAAATTAATTGAAACCTTTTTCAGATGAAGCGAAACGTTTTTCAAATTAAATGAAACCTTTTTCGGATTCAATGAAACTTTATTCAAATTAAATGAAACTTTTTTCAGGTTCAATGAAACTTTATTCAAACCAAATGAAACTTTTTTCAAATTAAATGAAACTTTATTCAAATTAAGTATTAAACCTTTTTGTAATAAAAGAACAGGAAATCAACTTAACCTATTAAGAGCCGTTTGCACCATGTCTGGCTAACACTAAAGGCTCTGTTATGCATACTTGGCATTGCTTGGGAAGGAATCTGTTAAATGAGCTTCGCGTGTAAGCTGTTACCCAACGCACAGCATTACATACGTACAAGTCTGTTGGTTTTCGAATTCTACGTAAAAACACGTACGTAACAGAGCCTTAACTGCCAGTTACACATCGTTATCGATGCCATACTTATATCAGTGAGTCGATAACGCCGATTATGATGTTTAACTGGGGGAATATTTGTATTGTTGCTACACGAATTCAAAGCTGTCAACTATTATTTTCTTAAGGGAGAAGAGGGAAATAAAGTACAAATACTCTCCCTTCTCACTCACTCGCTGAAACGAAATATAAAATTTGGCATTTGCATAACAATTGTCTAATTATTTTCTTCTAACTTAAACAAAGTCTATGGAATAGGCCACAGTCTAATCACGGCAACATTCAACTTCGGTTAAAGAATACTTTTGACATGTCCCATTTCTCTTTGCCTTTTCACATCATCCTTTACATGTTCTCCCGAAAACAGAGATATTTGAAGTTTTATAAAATGAATAAATTATATCATTTGCCTGGTTACCAAAACCCCTCGAAAACCACAACAAACCAACCTACCTGCCAAAGCCTTATTTTAAAAAGTGAAACTACCAATTTTGGTCCAATTGGACCGAAACGGCAACACTGTATTCAACATGCCTTGACCGTAAGGGAGAGCAACACGTAACAGCTAATTCAAAGTAATCCAAAAAAGAAGTTTCATTTCATTTGAATAAAGTTTCATTTAATTTGAAAAAAGTTTCATTTAATTTGAATAAAGTTTCATTGAAACTGAAAAAGGTCTCATTTAATTTGAATAAAGTTTCACTGAATCTAAAAAAGGTTTGATGTAATTCGAAAAAAGTTTCGATAAACATGAAAAAGGTTTCATTTAATTCGAAAAAGGTTTCGCTTAACATGAAAAAGGTTTCATTTAATTTGAAAAAGGTTTCGCTTAATTTGAAAATGGTTTCATTTAAACTGAAAATGCTATACATATTACTCTTCATATCTATTCCGGTCTATTACTTGTGCCCACGCTTTTCATTTTCAATCCCATAAATTATTTATAATGGCTTCTTCTAAAATTTCAAAATCAAAAGTTATCAAAACAAATTCTATGGGACTGAAATATATTAATTTCATTTATAAAAGTATTAAGAAGTATCGAAAAAATAGAGAGTGAAATTTTTAAAACTAAAAATGTTACATGAGTAATAAGGAATACATAATATAAAGAAGGGGGAAAAATAAAGAAAGCGACGTGTGATGGCTTTACAAAGCGACAGTATAAATGAAACAAGCGTGCTTTATGTAACCACATCCAATCGTACATATGTACATATGTTTGTATGGACATATGGGTAAAGGCTTCCTCAAGTGGGCCCCGAATTTACCAAGATTAATATTTTTCATTATACTCAGGCAGCGCCGAGTTTTGTAGTCGAAAAGTACACTGTGTAAATTTTGTTGCAAAATTCCATCAAATAAAATTTATCAACAATTGAAAACTTTTGCAGTGTTTTGGAAATTTTTATTTTGCTTTAAAAGTAAGTTTCGGAATGAATAAATTTTTTGGGTGCAGATTTAAAAAATATTAAAATATACAATGAAATTATTTGCGGTACAAATTTTTTTTTGCTTTTCAATAATTTTTTATGAAAACGTGAACATATAAGCAATTTCTGCGCTTCGTGGACGAAATTTTTGAGCACAAACTTCTGTAATAACCATTTTTGCATTTATCTATGAAATAATGCGTGCATTTCGGTGTAGTTTGGTTGGAATGAATTTTTATTTGCCAGCATGCGGGCCCGACTCTCGTGACTGGATCGCGCGCAATCCGCGTTGACTTCTTGCGCAATAAAGAAATGAACGTTTCAATCGTTCCACTTTTATTTCTCATGCCCGAATTTCGCGTGCCTGCGGAAGTCAGGCGCGCACGCTGGCAAATAAAAATTTATTCCAACCAAACTATATCGAAATGCACGAATTTTTTTCATAGATAAATGCAGAAATGTTTATTACATAATTTGTTGTTAAAATTTTTCATCCACGAGGCGCAGAAATCGCTTAAATGTTAAATTTTTCATAAAAAAATTATTGAAAAGCAAAAAAAATATATTTGTAACGCAAATAATTTCATTGTATAGGTTAGTGTTTTTTAAATCTGCACCCAAACAAATTTTTTCATTCGGACACTTACTTAAAAAAAAGTCCCAAAACACTTAAAAAATTTTCAATTGTTAATAAAAAAAGACTATTTAGAATTTTGCAACAAAATTTACACATTGTACTTTTCGACTACACAACTCGGCGCTGCCTGAATGGCATTGAAAATATTCATCTTGGTAAGTTCGGGGCCCACTTGAGGAAGCCTTACCCATATGTATGACGAAGCAAACGGGCTTCGTTGATATACTGATGGACATACATACATGTATGTACCTATGGACAGCAATGTTTTCATGCATGTACATATGTTTGAATGGTTGTATATATATTTGTATGTATGTACATATGTTTGCGTGTATGTGCATATGTTTGTGTTCGTGTATATATGCACATTTGTAGTACAAACGAAAACAAGTCTAATTAGAGCTACTAGCAACGCTGCTCGTTGATATCAATGCGAATTGTACTAGTTGTCAAAAATTATATGTTTGTTGTACATTTGTTCATGTTTGTCATTGTGCGTACAAATTATAGTTTTTGTGCTGCCGCTATCACCTTGTGTGAATTCGTCTTTCGTTGATATACTCTGATGAACACTCATATGTGAGGATGATAGCAAGGCCAACTCATATAAGAAGCAGTTGAAATTTACGCACCGGTGTTCCTTAAAGAAAGCCATAACGGCCGTTGGTCCAACTTGGTGATGTTTTGCTCTAGATTGCACTGTTTATGAGCCTGTTGAGTGAATTTGTGTCTTGGTTGTATGAAAGATCAAAAAATTTTGAGTTTCTGGCAAGTAGCACAACTCGTCGCTACATTAATGGCCACGTTGAACAAACTCATTCTATTTTGTTCGATAAATAACCCAAAATGGATAACTCAGCCGAAAATTTACGTGCTTACGTTGAATTTTATAAATGTAAGCCGAAACTATGTAATTATAAAAATCTGATTTTCTAATGAGACTGCTCGCAAAATTGCAATGTTTGTGGGCAAAATACTCATCTTGATTGCGGATCGATCTGACCCAACGATCGCAACGTATAAGGCTTCCATTATGTCAAAATGATATGTTTGCTGTAATTCATTCTGTCATTTAAAAAGTGTTTGCACGAGGCGATTTTGCGTTCAACTTTTGCGTTCACTTCACGCAGGGTTGCACGAAAAAAAGTTGAAAGGGTAAATGTTGGCTGGCGACCAACTTTGTTGAAAGTAATTAGTTGAAAGGCCGTTAAACCAAAAGTAGAATGCAAAATTGAACAATAAAAAGCCTTTTTTTGGCGAATATTTTGATATTTTCTTATATTTTGATATTTTTAGCCATTCAATATTTTTTGTTCGTGCAACCCTGCGTGAGTTGAACGCAAAATCGCCTCGTGCGAAAGCCCCATTACTACCATTATGCGTGGGCCAATTCGTGAAATCATTTCATGCGCTTGAGTAGAAACTGAGTGCATGAACATCATTTCATGATTTCAATTATACACGAAATGGAGTTTATGCGCTAAGTTTTTACTCAGATCCATGAAAGGTAATTTTATGATTTTGTACTATTGCTACCACAAGAATATATCGTCGGTCCCTACGAAGAGTAGCACATTTCACTATTAGCGTGGAAGACTAGCTCATTTCATTATTCGCGTCGAAAAGTAGCACATTTCAGATTTTTGCGTGGAAGAGTAGCATATTTCACTATTTGCGTGGAAGACTAGCACATTTCAGATTTTTGCGTGGAAGAGTAGCACATTTCAGATTTTTGCGTGGAAGACTAGCACATTTCAGATGTTTGCGTGGAAGAGTAGCACATTTAAACTAAATCATAAAAGCATAATTTATATTGGAAATTCAAGTGCTTATTTTATATTTGTGTAATTCTATTATAAAACTCATGAAATTCCGACGGTATATCCTTTGATTATTTTTGTCGAATTTGCTACTATATAACGAATAAACACAATTTATTTTTATATGAGAGAAAACCGCAACAACGGAAATTTTTTAGCCACCTGAAACTTGCACATTATTGCAATAAAATTGAAAGGGCCTCAAATCTATATACTCAAAAAATTCTTAGAAAAAAATTATTTGACATTTGGATGAACATTTTTAGATTGTTTTAGTTTTCTATAAAGTTTTAAATTTGGGTTTATATCATGATTCAATAATACAAGGTTGTGTAATTTGTGACAGCTAAAATTTGACACTCCTTTATCTAGATTTGTATTTTGGAAGTAAGAGAAAGGGGAAGAATGTGATCGCATTTTGCGAAAACGGTAGTAGAATGGTACTACAAAAAGTACGCAAAGTATACAATTAGAAGTAAAATGTGTATTATTAATTCTATGCGAATTTGCAATATATTTGGTGTTTTAATGGAAATACTAAACAATACATAAAAATATGCATTTTTGGTTTAAGTTATTCGTCATTTCCGGGAACAAATCTAGAATGCCGACCGTTCAGCTATGCAAAAACAAAAAATGCGGATCAATAGAACTTTTTATGCTCATTTCAACCATGCCAAAATGATTTGGCGCAAGTAAAAGATGAAGAGGTTCTAGAAGGTTAAAGTTCAGTTTTTAGATATTTTAAATATTAATATCTTATGTGCTTTATAACCGATTAAACAGCTAATGACGTCACAATAAAGGTAATTAGTTTGACCTTCAGCTGATGTACATAATTTATAGCTTTTTGTATTTTTAAACCAAAACCACTAAAAAACGAAGAATTATTATTTTTTTCATGAAATAACATTTTTTGAAAAAACTGCATAATTAATGGTAAAGAATTTTATATAATTTAGAAAGTACAAGTTATTATCTTTAATTCGATATTACATACTTTATCATGATCTACTCCTTCAACAATTTAGTGATAATAAAAAATACAAATAAACCTCTTATATCTTCTTTTTTTACCAGTGACAAATAAATTTGGTATCGTTGAAATCAGCGTAAAAAGTTCTATCAATCGGCATTTTTGGTTATTTTATAGCTAAACGGTCGCTATTCTACACTTGTTCTAGAAAATTACGCAAACGAAGGTGACGCCAACGAATATTTAGTATGAAGACTTTTTGGTTTTACTACTAATATCACTAGAAACTATAGAGTAAGCAACATTATGCACAAGTAAAGGAGCCGATTTTATGTGTGGGAGCGAGAAGACTGTTTTATTACAAAACCTTTCTATTATTGAATCATGGGTTTATATGGACTTCTTCAGAGAATGAACTTTATTTTAATGAAAATTTTTAAAAATAAGTAAATAAAAGTAAGTGGAAAACAATATCACATGAAATGAGGTGCTCTTGATATGACTGCATGTACATTAGGGTGGTCCAAAAACAGTAGAGTCGGAATTGTAATGCTTTCACTCCCTAGGATTGTTGTATATAGAAAAGTGTACCCATATTTTTTTTTAAATCAAAAAATATTTAGTGGTCGTTCAAAGCGCTCAAAGTTATCCATGTATTTTTTTATGGGAAAAAACAACTTTTCGTAGAAATGGTATAAAGTTTTTGAAAATCAATATTTTTCGATCACAAAACTCTGGTTCTCTTCAGGAGACTTTCAATAATAATACCCAATTATTTATTTAAAAATTTTTTAATACTAACGATCTTTTATTTGTCCTCCATTGCATTTTTCGGGGTTTTTTGGGTTTTTGGCGGACCTACAAATTATAGTTGCGATGAAAAAAGGTTAAATAAACAATTGGGTATTATTATTGGGAATCCTGCAGATGGAAAAAGTTTTCCTATAGAAAAATAGTTTTTTTGAATTATATACCATTTCAACCAAAAGTGTTTTTCCCAATATAAAATATGTACATGGGAAACTTTAGGCGCTTTGAGCGACCTCTAACTATTTTTTGATTTCAAAATAAAAAATAGGGATATATTTTTTAGGTATAGAACAATCCTAGGGGGTGAGAGCATAAAAATTCCGACTTTACTTTTTCCACATGCATTTTTGGACCACCCTAATGCACATATATGTTTCTCGTATTTATAAATAGATTCCCTGAGGAAGACGCGAATATGCGTCCAAACGAGTAGGAGGAAAATAAACGTTTATTCTATTTGTAATAAAATACCGAAAAGCTCCATACACAACATTAAACTCTCAGCTTAGTCGAGGAGAAATAATTATTACATACACGTATGTTTGGTTTTTGTACGGCTGCTAGTACCACTTTATATGAATTCGCTATTCTTCTACGCGAGTATCTGAAATGTTCTACTCTTCCACGCAAAAATCTGAAATGTGCTACTCTTCCACGCAAAATTCTGAAATGTGCTAGTCTTCCACGCAAAAATCTGAAATGTGCTACTCTTCCACGCAAAAATCTGAAATGTGTTAGCCTTCCACGCAAAGATCTGACATGTGCTACTCTTCCACGCAAAAATCTGAAATGTGCTAGTCTCCACGCAAATAGTGAAATGTGCTACTCTTCCACGCAAAAATCTGAAATTTGCTACTCTTCCACGCAAAATTCTGAAATGTGCTACTCTTCCACGCGAATAGTGAAATATGCTAGTCTTCCACGCGAAAATCTGAGATGTGCTACTTTTCGACGCGAATAATGAAATGTGCTAGTCTTCGACGCGAATAGTGAAATGTGCTAGTCTTCCACGGTAATTTGAGATGTGCTACTCTTTGTTGGGAGCGACGATATGAATTCGTGGTAAGAATATAGGAATTCGCCTTGGAAGATAGAAAGCGAGGACGACGAAGGGGCGCAACTGATCTATGAGCACATTCTTTTATCTTGCCGTGCCTATTCATACCATTAACTTTGCTTACGCTCGCTAACTGCCTGTTTTGAAGTTCTCTTTTACAGCAAAACCACTCAGTTATTGTGTGACCCTCACAACGAGAAGTTATACAGAGTTTGATGTGAGAAGGTCATTGCGCCCAAACTCGTCACATGTTTTAAAGTGAGTATTTTTACTTTTTTGACTTTTTGTATTTACCTAAAAGTAGCTACTATTTTATTACCCAGAGTTGAATTTTTATGGAATATTTGCATTTTTTCTGAACTATTTTACGTGTTTTGTTTTACCTTTGGATTTTTTAACTTCATTTTAAGATTTTTTAGTAGCTGCTAAATTTGTGTCAAAGAAATGGATTTTTACGAAAATGTTTACATTGATTTCTTTTTCACATCCCTAAATGCCGCGCCAGTATTTCGAAGATCTATTAACAATAAAATTGTGTGTTTACTATGTGTTTTTAAAAGTGTGACAGTCAGCATATTGCTTAATATGTAAAGCAAAAAAAAGTGACCGGAGAGCCACAGAGCAGAAACTTAACTTTTCCTTGAGTTGTGAGAATAACAAGTACAACTAATTTAACGGCACATAATCTGAGATTTCCCTGTGTAAACAGGTTAATAACAAACGAGCTTTAATTGATTTTACATATATTTCTATGCAAACATACTTTTATGTTTTGCCGTACGCATATATTTACTCATCACATTTCATGAGTACCTAGTACTCCCGCCTTTTTTTCTAACGGAGTCATACATTTTCATCCTTTAAAAAATTTTCGAACACACTTTATAGTAATAATAATAATCCCAGCAGTTTAACCCTCCTTTCACGGCTATCCGCACGAGGGGCGCAGTCCGCATGGCGTACAAGTCACGAAAGGTAGGAGTTTGGTAAGTGTCGAGATCTAAAACTATTCGGCTACAGAACCAATTTCATCAGCTGGTTATTATGTATTTATGTTAGTCAATCATTTATTGAGAGATGATAGTATCGCTGTATTGTAGCAGGCAATGGCATAAAAATACAATCGCCGTTCGGAGTCGGCATAAAACTGTAGGCCCCTCCTCTTTGTGTGACAAAATCAAGGCGCACGCCAAAAATCGAAGGAGAAGGTCGGCGAAACGCTAGCAAATGTGGAAGCGCCAATCTTTTCTGTATAGTATCGCTTTCTTAATGCGGAAAAGCCAATAACAGGCTTGTTCGACAAGCTACTCGAAGTCACTTCGAGTTACACATACGCGTTCCACAAGTAAGTTTTAGAGTTTCTTTGATATATGCTCACAGTTTGAACTTTAATCGAGTTTTTCTACCAGTAGCTTGTGGAACAAACCTAATATATGTATATCAAATGGGCTGGAATGAGAGTTAAAGTCTTGGCATAAGCAACAGAGTGGCTCGTGCAATTCAAAATTGGTTTTAGGAGTTTTTAAAAAAAGGGACAAAAGTGTATTGATACACGGGAGGGAACATAAAGGCTAACTTCCCCCAGAATTAGCGGGCTTGAAATTAAGCATATCACTAATTTAACCATAAAAATTGTACCAAGGATTTCCCTGCGACTGACAATTGTGGGAAGATTATAAAGCTTTAATCGGCTCGTATAAGCCGGAAGGTTATATTTAGAATCCCAACGGAAATTTCTTAAAGCAAAAAGTAAGAATTGTTTTTGAATTGATTATATCTTGTCTGAATAAATTTGACACCTTGGATTCCAAACCACCGAACCGTATTCCAGAATCGGTCTAACTAATGTTGTAAACAGGGTTTTAGTGATACAAGGATCACAAAATCCTTTGGACCATCGGTTCACAAATGCAAGTACACATTTAGCCTTCTTTACTGTCTTAGCTTAAATAAAACTATTTTCCGTCAGTTTCCAGGACAGTTAAAAAAATAAGTCTAATTTTCGTTCTTAAATTGATATCATAAATTTTGTGTTTCTGGTTCAGCTTTCGTCAATCGAAAATTTTACCTCAAATAGGTGCTTTATTTGATATCAATTATTTTAGGATATCAAATTTAAAATTAACGAAAATCAAAACAAAAATATAAATGTTTTATTTTTCTCAAATAAATTGCTAAAAACGCTATCTAAATCTAAACGATTTATTCAAATATTTAAAATTGAATTCAATTCCATTGAAACATTTAGGCCGCGTTTCTTTATACATTCCAGATAAACCCATTTCGCCGCCAGAATAAACAGAATGCGTTTGAAATACGCATACGTTAACATATCATCAGGAACATAAAGAATAAGTAAACCCAAAAGTTTATTCCAAACGTTCACAATAAATAAAGAAAAGCAGCCCTAATTTTTCGTATACAGAATAATGGCTTTATTTGTAAAAAATTAAGTAGGTTTAAAGAGTCTTACAAAGTGACGTTTTCAAACATTTTTCAGTTTATAAACATTTTTTAAAGCTACTTCATTTTTTATGAATAAGGCCATAAAGCGACAAAGAATGAGCAATTCTTCATATCCAAAGAAAAAATCTTAAATTAAAAAAATATTAAATGTGAAAAATGATAAAAACGTAGCAAGTTGGTACCAACATTAGATACAATAAGTATTCGTCTCATTCTCTTCGCTGCACATATGTAGTTTTTAAGAAGTTTCACTTCTATTACGAGAACGGTGCTGCCCTCGCCTTTTTGCTCAGTTGAAATTTATACTTAACTAGCAGACACGGCGAACTCAGTCCCGCCCAAAATTAGATTTTTAATTTAAACATTTTGGTCCAACAGTTTCTCCAACAATCCACATTTATGATTTTTACTGGCACATTCATCGGCCAAGATTCCCTGGTGGCAACAATGATCCGGATCTATATTGAATGTGCCCTAGAAACTTTATCTTATAGTTGGTGCCAATTTCAAAATGAATGCGTATCCTTGTTCAACAGAAATACAATATACATACATAAATTGAGATGAAATACCTTAAAAGCCAGTTTCGCGAAAGCAATTTAAGGGAAAAATTATTTTTTCTGTCGGTTTGTATATTAAATTCAATCAAAAAAATAAATTTTCATTAAATTGCTTTCATGAAACTGGCTGTTAAACTATTTCGGCAGGTGGGGATTTGAGATTTACCACTGCACAACTCAACCCTGGTTTCTTCGATTGAAGCTTTCACGCATAATAATATTGGCAAATCACATCTATTAGGCCAACCGTAACACTCGAGAGTTCGATATACTCAATGGTGCAAAAGGTCGATTTAGTCTGACATTTACGGCCACATTTTCTCACTTGTCGATTTTTAGTAATAACTCAATCTCAGCACCACCTGGCAGCTCTTTTTCGCAACTGGACTGCCTTTACCGTTTCCAATACATGTTTGGAATATTCGCCAAATCGGATCATAAAAAGACCATTAGTAATAACTCAACTCCAGCGCCAACTGGATGATTAAATTGTGAAACTAAACTATCCAGAGACCCACTCAAACACACACACAAAACTTTGTTAAAATCCCTCCAGCCATTTAGGATTTCACTCACAAATATACCTACAGAAGAGTTATATACATATTCAAAGATAAGTAAAAGTCAGTACGTTTGTATTTTGCCATGCCCTCTTTTCAAAGAGTCCAATTTTCTCTATGAGTATGAATCCCATTTCATATAGCTCCATACGAAGTTCCAGTACTGTACCATGAACACTTACAGAGATATTCCGTATGAAATTCGGCTTGTATGGTAGGTGCCATGCCCCCTTTTCCAGTAGCTCCATATTTTCTCCATGACTATACGATTAATTTCATATATCACCACACCAATTTCCATTACTCTACCAAAAACAGTTCTAGGGATATGCAATAAGAAAAATTCTGCTTGTTTGGGAGGTGCCACGCCCATATAAAGTTCCAGTACTCTACCATGAACACTTCTAGAGATATTTATTATGAAAAATTCTTTTGGTATGGGAGGTACCACGACTTCTCTTGGAATGGTCCGAATTTTTCTTCGTGACTATGCGATTAATTTCTTATGCATATCTCCAGTACTCTACCGTGAACATTTCCAGAGATATATAGTATGACAATTTCGGTTTATATGGGAGGTGCCACGCCTTTTTCCAAAAACTAAAATTTTTCTCCATTAGTATGTGCTTGATTTCATATATTTTCGTACCAAGTTCAAAAATTTTACCGTGAACGCTTCCAGAAATATACAGTATGAAATATTCGGGGTACAACGCCCTCTTTTCCAATATCTCCAATTTTTCTGAAAGAATATGCGATTGATTTTATATATCTCCACACCAAGTTCCAGTACTCTACCATGAATATTTTCAGAGATATGCAGTATGAAAAATTCGGTTTGTATAGGAGGTGTCACGCCCCTTTTCTAATAACTCCAGTTGCTTTCATATATTTCCGTACCAAGTTCAAAAATTTGACCATGAACGCTTCCAGAAATATGCAGTACGAAATCGCCGGTTTATATAGGAAGTTCCACGCGCCCTTTTCAAATACCTCCAATGTTTATCCAATAGTATGGGATTGATTTCATATATCTCCATACGAAGTTCCAATACTCTACTATGAACACTTCCAGAGATATTCAGTATGAAAAATTCGGTTTGTATGGGAGATGCCACGCCCTCTTTTCCAGTAGCTCAAATTTTACTCCAAGAGTATGCGATGGATTTCGTATATCTCCTTACCAAGTTTCAATACTCTACCATAAATACTTCCAGAGATATGCAGTATGGAAAATTCGGTTGGAAAGGGAGCTGCCACGCCCCCCTTTTCCAATAGGTCCACTTTTTCCAATACCACGTTCCATTACTCTACCATGAACACTTCCAGAGATATGCAGTATGAATATTCGGTATGTATGGGAGATGCCCCGCCCTCTTTTCTGATAGCTTCAATTTTTCTCCAAGAGTATTCGATGGATTTCATATATCTCCATATCAAGTTCCAGAACTCTACCATGGACATTTCCAGAGTGTGGAGTATGAACAATTCGGTTCGAATGCGAGGTTCCACGCACTTTTTATATATCGAGATTTTTGTTAGCCGATAGCCATCCTTTGAACGTCTGCAGCAGGCGTCCGAAATTTCAAAAAAAAATCGCTTCAGCCATTCTCGAGCTTTGCGATATACATTGCTGCTTTTAATATTGCACTCACTTACGTACAAAACAACATAGCAGCAGGGTTTTTATACGTAATTATATACATACATATGTCTATATAGTTGGTCCTTGTGGCAACATAAACGACTCTACATACATACATAATTGTCTACATTATTTCTCCATGAACTGTACATATTTGTTTTTATTACCTACCTTTTATTAGCTCGGGATGTAGCTATGTAATATTGATGCGCCTAAACGATGTAGAGACTTCTATTCTCAAGTTACATACCTGATGACAGTAAGAATGGAAATTATAACAGCGAGGTTTTAGTTTTTTAAACTATAATTTTATTTTAACAAAATAATCAACATTAACGTTAACTTTGGGTAGGTTCAGAAGGCGCAGCAGTTGAGCGCATCCGTTACTAAAAAAAATCAGTGATTGTAATGCGTCTTTTGAACGGCTTGATACATTAGCTGCCAAATTCAACAACACACAACAGATTGTCTCAAATGATCAGAATTATTTTACGATCATCTACAATCGCTACAATTACTGAGCTGTTGCGCCTTCTGAACGTGCCCATTAGCACATATGCATATGTATACATAACCCTTCCTTTGCGCTGTATTCCGTAAAAATTATCAGCAGAGAGCGCTCTCAGCTCTGACCAGCGCTGTTATGTGGGCATGTATGTTAGATTCATAGGATTTTTAAAGTCCTGCAGTTACATTTTTAGGGAAGTATTTAAACTTTGCCTAAGACAATGAGAAGATCATCCAGAAAATATAACCGAAATTTCAAAAAAATCGGTACAGCCGATCTCGAGCTTTGCGAACAGAAAAAAACGGCTTTCAAAATATATATTAGTATAGATTAGGAGCGGCCCCAAAAGTGAACTAACAGCTTAATTCTGTGCACTTGATAAATTCGCCAACTTGTTTATTTATCAATATTGACAATTTATCAAGTGTTTCGTATTCTATGTCAATAATAAAAAACTTTTTTCTTGATAAATCGTCAAGTAGTCAAATGCGTTTGACAAATAAACAAATTTTTGAACGATTCAAATTTAAATTTTAAAGCTGCTTCAAACATTTCAAAATTGTGTTAACTAATTATTAAAAATGGAAGAAGAAATGCTTCTTTTACTATTATTGTGGGAAGAAGAGGAACATGAACAAAATAGAGACCGCTCGCGCTATATAAGGTCCTTGAGGGATGCCAGTGATCCATTTTCCTTGAGTGAGAACGTGTTCATGCAACACTTTCGTTTGACCCGCCAATTGTGCCGGAGTCTTATTATTGATTTGGAACCGCATGATGACCAAAATACCTCATTGCCTCTTACTGTACGCGTCTTGGCAGTATTAAACTTTTTTGGCAACAGATTATATCAGAAATGCGTGGGAAATAATTGCAATTTTCCAATGAGCCAGTCGTCCTTTTCAAGAAGTTTGCGGGCTGTGACAAAGCTCATTACAAGGGTTAAAGGCGGAGAAATTAAGTTTCCCAGTTCGATTGAGGAAGAAAACATAATTAAAACAGGGTATTAAAAGCGAATTAACTTTTATAGAAAAACAGTGTCATCTGAAATCTTGTGTTTTATCAGATTTTTTCGAAAGTTTGGAATAAAAAGCACTGTAGGAGCAAATGACTGCTCCCACATCGCTATTGTTGCTCCTCCTTCTAACAATGTAGAACGCCCGCTTAGGTTGTATTTAAACAGAAAGGGGTTCTACAGCATTAATGTCGAAGCGGTAGGTTACAATTTCTTTGACAAAATCAATTTATATGAGTTTGGTTTCATAGGTATGCGATCATCGTTTGTGCTTTACATTCCTAAACACAAAATTTCCTGGGGCGACGCATAATTCCGGGATACGGGCAACGTCTGACCTACGGGAGCAACTAATACGTCAGCATACCAGGACTACTGTTCACCAAAGAGAATCTTGGCTTATTGGTGATCAAGGCTACCCTTTGGAGCCATGATAAAGAAGTCAAATACAACAAATTGCATGCGTCTGCTAGGAACGGCATAGAAAGAGCATTCGGAGTTTTCAAGTCCCGCTTTAGATGTTTGCTAAAGTACCGAGTGCTTCATTATTGCCACGAAACAACATCACTCATTGTTGCGAGTTGTGTCATCCTTCACAACATAATGACAAAAGCGGGCATTGAAGCGATGGAGGTAGATAACGATGTCGTAGATGATAACGATTCGGCAATGAATTCCCTTGATTCCTCGCAGTATACCCACGAAGGAGAGAGAACAAGATCGAGATATACTTCAACACTATAATCCAATTCTTATTCACGAAAAAAATTAAAAAAAACTTCACTTTGAACAAAAGTACTTTATTACACTCAAATTAAATGGGTTACGAACTACGTTTACAGTTCAAGATTATAGTGAAATCACATTACATTTTGCTTAAGTTATTATATTATCATTCTAAAGTACTTACACCGAACCAAATATAAACTGGGACGCGACATTTTAGCAAGTTTTAATTATTTTTCTTAAGTTTGTTTAATGTTTAATATTTTTTATGAAAGTATTACTTAAAAACATATAAATCCAAATTTTAGACTTTTTGCAAAAATTATGAAAATTCTGCCAAATTTCACCAAAAATTTCTAACTTTTTAATCAGCACATTTAGAAAAAATATGCAGCTTTGTAGTCCATTAAAATTGAGTTTAATAAGGTACAAATTGGAAGTAACTACGACTTGCCGTTGATATTTGGCAATTTTTTTTTGACAGTGCTCCGCATTTTTCTTCCATATTAAAAAATGTTCGAGGAAATGTCTATGGAAAAAAATGCGTGACACCGTCAACAAAAAAAAAATTACAAAAAATCAACCCTAAGTCCTAGCTACTCCAAATTTGACCTTATTCACTCAAATTTAATGGACCCCAAAGCTACATTTTTTCTAAAGATTCTGATAAAAAATTAGAAATTTTGATGAAATTTTGCAAGCTTTCATTATTTTTGTACACAGTCGGAAATTTGGAATTATGGTTTTTGTTAAGTAATCAGCTATACTTTCATACAAAAATATTAATCATTAAACTAGCCAAAGAGAAATAACCAAAACTTGATAAAATGTCGCGTCGCAGGTTATTTTGCATCACTGTATGTATTGATACATATGTATGTATGATACTTTTTGAAGTATGAACTACTCGACTCAAACTCTAAATTGTACAGTGATGTTTCTGATATGTTCACAATGTTTTTAATTAGGAATTTTATTTGGCATTTTTTTATAAAAGTATGACTCATCTAACAAAATCGAAACTTTAAAGTTTATGCAAAAAATAGAAAAATTTAACAAAGTTTCATCAAAAGTACAAACGTTTTAATTAGAATTTATAGAAAAGATAAATAGCCTACTTAATTTTATATTCTAAAGTGCAAGTTTAATACTGCTAAAAGATCCTGATGATTTTTGAAAAATTGTTTGCTGATGGTGTTACGCACTTTCTTCCATGTAAGAAAAACTTTCGAACATATTTTGTATGGAAGAAAATGCGTAACACCGTCAGCAAACAATTTTTCAAAAATCAACAGGATCTTTTAGCAATATTAAACTAGCCCTTTAGTATATAAAATTATGTAGGCTATTTATTTTTTCTATAAATTCTAATTAAAACGTTTGTACTTTTGATGAAACTTTGTTAAATTTCTAAAATTATGGCAACATTAAACAACGATATCCATTCATATATATTTATGTATGTATGTACATACATTCATATACATAAATGTGTAAGCATATAATAACTGAGATAAAATAAATTACCTCTTTCCACTTTACTGCGGTGCGTGTTGGTCCCCTCAATGCATTCAACTCGTCCGCCAACTGATTCCATAAGCACTGCATTTTCTGTGGCGACTTCGGGTTATTCTTTCCTTTCCCCATATTAGCGCAGACAAATGAGACAAAACGCTGCAACCGCTTCTGCGTAGCACGATCGTGTTTTGTTTTTCTGTAAATATTTAAATAGCTTATATTATATAAAAGTAATATAAAACTGAAATTCTTACGTTTTTGAGGACTCCAGTTTCTTGCACTAAACAGCTGAGCTCGGTTTACATTACGATTTTCACCATAGTGTGGGGAAAAGCACAGGGTGTAAAATCTTTTTACTTTTATCAAGTTATGCCAAGAATGCCGAAAAGTTTTAAACTTGATAAAAATCTTGATTATTTGTCAACTTTCTGTTAAATCGTCAAGTGCACAGAATTAGGCGTATGTATATACAAATTTAGGCAAGAATGTATGCGTCTTCCCAGTTAGGTTAAAGGCGGGTATAGTTGCATACTGTGTACATACTTGCAATTAAAAAAGGAAAAAATATTACAATTTCGGCATGTGATGCAAAAAATGTCTAAAATACACACAATTTGGCGTTTCCATGATACGCACGAAGTGATAGCACAGCTGCATTCTTTATTTTGTACTTAATCATAAAAAACGCTAGCTCGGTTCACCAAATATTCCGCCCACAATATCATTTTAAATTTGTGAGCACACCTACGTTATATATATTATATTGTTTGTACTCTCTTAATGAATCAAGTCAAGTGCTTCAAAAGTTAGACGAGGAATAAACATGAAATAGAAAACAAAAGAGTAAGCTGGGTTCAAATTATGTATGTAAATCTTGAGCACAGATTTTAAAGTTGAACTCACTTAATTGGGATGTTCTAAATTCAATGGCATCCCCTGTTTTGCGAGATTGGCTCCGGTTTTCGAAACAACGGTATTTAAAAATTTTATTAAATGTTAATTATTTTATAAATAACTCCCTCAGTTTTGAAGTTATTTTACTAAAATTTTGCACATAACAGTTTTTAATATTACCTTAATTATTCCTTAAAATTATCGAAATGGGTGCAGTATAACGTATAGCTCCAATACAACTGATTACTCAGATATGTGTTTTTGCGCTATAACTCTAATTTCATATCTGAATAACACATTGTATGCGTGCTATATGTTAAAGTGGACCTATACTAAATTTTTACCTGCTTAATTGGAGGAGTCATAACGCAAAACAACGTCTCTGAACAATCAGTTGTATGGGAGCTAGATTTTAGAGTGAACCGATTTCAATGATTTTATGAGATAGTGAAGGAAATATTAAAATACAAGCGTGTGCAAAATTTTAGTAAAATATCATCAAAACTGAGGGAGTTTTTTTTTTAAATTGTTCAAATTTAAGCAAAGTTTCAAGTGCCGCTATCTCCAAAAGTGGAGACAATCGGGCAAAACCGGGGACGAAATTGAATTCAGAAGGCTCAAATTAAGTAAGAGCAACTATCAGAACCTTTGTCAAAAAAAATTGGATTTGATACCACGCTCGAAATATTCTGACTACAAGAAGCAGCATTATTGAAAGTACTAAATCGGGGCTTTTACACACTTCTATAGAACATTTTTTGAAGCATTTTACGGGTATATGCAACATTATAAGGACTAGTAGTTATAAAAATATTTATATCGTTTCGACGTATTTTCCAAATGTGCCTTCAATTAAGATATTTTTGAAATAAAAATTACGCTCAAGATCGCAGAATATTTTATCTTTAAAAGTTGGTTTATTCTAAAAGCATACCTCTTGCTAAGGTGTCAAATTATTCGTAATTGTTTGTAGAATTCAATACTTACTTAAAAAGTTCTTAAATTAAATGCTTCAAAAACTATACACGATAAACCGAAAATGTTGAAAATGGTGAAATGTGGAGTTACAGAATTTGAGTTACTTGCCATTTCGTTATTTTTTAATGCGCACCTTTCTTACCTAGCACATATCGTCGTTTAAAGTGCAAAACCGCGTATCAACAAAATGCAAAACCGCGTATCAGCAAAATGCAAAACCGCGTATGTGAA
Source organism: Rhagoletis pomonella (assembly GCF_013731165.1). Lineage (NCBI taxonomy): Eukaryota > Metazoa > Arthropoda > Insecta > Diptera > Tephritidae > Rhagoletis > Rhagoletis pomonella. Next base: position 23,251 of record NW_023459576.1, on the reverse strand, counting down.
GTTGTAGAAATTATTTTCTAGAGCGTAAAAACACTCATATTTCAAAATGGTTATCTTTTTTATAAAGAAATCGCATTTCTGGCTAGTATATTTCAGGAAGAATAGATAAGGATTGAGCCTAGAGCTTCTGTGAGCAAATCCAATTTTTGGCAGCCAATGTCAGTTACGCGGTTTTGCAGAATGACGATACGCGGTTTTGTACTTTAAACGACGATATGAAGCACACACATAACGTCGCCTGGGTAAAAGATTTTCGTATGTTAATTTCGGTAGGTTGTGGGAAATCGCGATTGAAGTTTGGAATACAATTTCTCAAAAACGCGAAGATAGATTTTCTCCAAAGTCTCTGAAAATGTTACTAGTTCACAAAACTCTTAAATTATTAAATTTTTAATGTTTATTGTTACTTAGTTTTGAGTTTGTCCGCAATTTGGCAGCCACTTTGTACGAAATACGACAAAATGTGATCAAAATTTCTACTAAATTAACGACACTTTTTACTCAATATCTCGGAAACTAAAGGAGATATCCAAAAATGGAGAACGTCATTTTTAAGATACTGATTAGTTTAATATGGCTGCATCACTAACTAATTTTTACTAAATTATAGAAAAAATTTTAGTCAAAATCTCGCAAACCAAAGGAGACATCTGAAAACTGATAACACCAATCGAAAGACCTTATTTCAAAATATATAACTGCATCTAGAACTAAAAATCGTAAAAATTGCGCTTACGACAATCTTTTACCCAGGGGACGATAAGCCCATTAATTTTCAAATCAGAATATGGTGCGCTTCAAAAGTTATGACATAATTAACTTTGCCCCTCTTAAAAATTAAACAAAAAGTGCAATTGTTTTCATTATCTTTTTAAATTTAAACACCTATAATTCAAAAGTTATGTAGCAAATTAATCCAAACTTTTTTTGAGACTTCAATAAGTCAATGAATTCCTAATAAACAATCGTGGTACAAAGCTCAATAAAAATATTAAAATTAAAATATTAATAAGTCACAATAACATTGACAAATACATAGTTTAGGAAGAGCCTACCTCAAACTATACAAAAAAGCAAATAAGCAAATGGATGTATAAAATTGACAACAACAACCACGCTGTCGAGTTTAAATAGCGGCAAATCAGCTGCACTTGATAAATAGTAGTTGGTTGAATAAGGAAAATGAATTAGCAACAAGAGTTTACGGGATGTAGTTACATAGCTCAGTGGTTAACGCTTCTGACTTTGAACATCGATTATGCAGGTTCGATCCCTGCTGAAGTCTAGAAAAAAAAAAATGTCTGGTGAGGAGATGTGGTGATCTCCGAAATAGCTGCTATAACTTCTACCGCTTAGACTTTGTTGCTTTTTCAATTTTTCCTAATAAACATGCGTCGTAAAAAGCGCAATAAAAATATTAAAAAAATAAGAATTTCTATAAGAATTAGAAAGCGACATACAAAGCGTACAAATCAACTCGAGGGAAATTCCCCTGATTTGCAGGGAATTTCGGTTTAGATGATGGTCGCGGATTGGACAGTTTTGTTGTGTTGATAACTTCTTCTTCTTCTTCTTTTTTGGCGCTGTAACCGCCTAAGCGATTTTGGCCGAGTTCAGCAAAGCACGCCAGTCGTTTCTCCTCTGTGCCAACTGACGCCAATTGGAAACGCCAAGGGAAGCCAAGTCCTTCTCCACCTGATCTTTCCATCGCAGTGGGGGCCTCCCTCTTCCTCTGCTACCACCAGCGGGTTCCGAGTTGAATACTTTCAGAGCTGGAGCGTCGGTGTCCATTCGAACGACATGACCAAGCAAGCGGAGCCGCTGTATTTTAATTCGCTGCACTATGTCCATATCGTTGTAAAGCTCATACAGCTCATCGTTCCATCGTCTGCGGTACTCGCCGTCGCCAACGCGTAAATGACCGTAAATCTTCCGCAAAATCTTTCTCTCAAACACCCCAAGAGCCGCCTCATCGGATGTTGTCATTGTCCATGCTTCTGCGCCATATACCAGCACGGGCATGATGAGTGACTTATAGAGCGTGGTTTTCGTACGTCGAGAGAGGACTTTACTCCTGAATTGCCTACTCAGTCCAAAGTAGCACTTGTTGGCAAGAGTGATACTACGTTGGATTTCAATGCTGACATTATTATCGGTGTTAATGCTGGTTCCCAAGTAAACGAAATTCTCTACTTTCTCGAAATTGTAACTGTCAACAGTGACGTGGGTGCCAAGGCGCGAATGTGCTGACTGTTTGTTTGATGACAGGAGATACTTCGTCTTGTCCTCGTTTACCACCAGACCCATGCGCTTTGCTTCCCTATCCAACTTGGAAAAGGCAGAACAGACTTCGCGGTTTTTGTTACCGATGATGTCGATGTCATCGGCATAAGCCAGCAATTGCACGCTCTTGTAGTAAATTGTTCCTGAGCGGTTCAGTTCTGCAGCTCTTACTATCTTCTCCAACATCAGATTAAAGAAGTCACATGAAAGGGAGTCGCCCTGTCTGAAACCCCGTTTTGTGGCGAACGGCTCGGAGAGATCTTTTCCAATTCTGACGGAGCTGGTGGTATTGCTCAAGGTCATTTTACACAGCCGTATGAGTTTTGAGGGGGAATGGCCAACGTGGCGGAGCACAGGATCATCATGACCGATGACCGCCCAATTAAGCAGCGGTACTTTCCGCGCAACACTGCGATGCAGGCCATCATCAACGCCGAGATCGACGAGCTCCTCTCCAAAGGGTGCATAGAACCCTCCTGTAGCCCGCGTAGCGCGCCCATCGTGTTGGCTCGGAAGAAAAATGGTAAGTGGAGGTTGTGCGTGGATTATCGGCAACTAAATGCCCGATCAGTACCCGACGCATACCCCTTACCCAGAATACAACAGATACTGGACAAGTTACGGCGGGCTAAGTACATAGCCCTCAAAAACGGCTACTGGCAGATACCCCTGGAACCGAACACAGCCTTCACCGTGCCGGGGCGCGGACTATTTCAATGGCGTGTCATGCCGTTCGGCCTACACTCCGCACCAGCAACATTTCAAAGAGCACTCGACCAGGTCATCGGCCCAGAAATGGAACCCCACGCTTTCGCCTACCTAGACGACATCATCGTCATAGGCTCCACCTTCGAGGAGCATGTACAAAACCTACGGGAAGACCTATCTCGACTACAACGCGCAAATCTCCGCATCAACCCCGAGAAGTGCGACTTCTTCAAGAAGGAACTCCGATACTTGGGTCATGTCGTAAGTGAAAAGGGAATCCACACCGATCCCGAGAAGGTGGCCGCGATCCGAGAATTAAAACCACCGTCTAACGTAAAGGAAGTACGCCAATACCTCGGGATAGCATCGTGGTACCGTCGCTTCGTGCCCGATTTCGCCACGTTAAGCCAACCACTAACTGCACTCCTGAAAAAGGGTAAGCATTGGAAGTGGGGAGTCGAGCAACAAGAGGCCTTCGACACCCTCAAACGGTGGCTCACCGAGGCCCCCATACTCGCCTGTCCGGATTTTAACGAGAAATTCACCCTACAGACGGACGCTAGTAACTTTGGCTTGGGAGCGGTGTTGACACAAGAATTAGAAGGAGGTGAACGCGTAATATCTTATGCCAGCAGGAAATTGAACAAAGCGGAGGTCAACTACTCGCCCACGGAGAAGGAGTGTCTTGCCAATGTTTGGGGAATCCGGAAGATGAGGCCATACCTAGAGGGATACAGGTTCAAGGTGATCAGCGACCACATGTCGCTGAAGTGGCTGAACTCCATCGAGAGCCCTTCCGGCCGCATAGCGAGGTGGGCCCTAGAACTACAACAGCATACATTCGATATAGAATATCGAAAAGGGAAGCTCAATCTAGTCGCGGACGCACTATCACGGCAACCACTGGAGACTCTCCGGCAAGCGATAACGACGGAACCACAATGCAAGTGGTGGCATAAGCGCGTGGGCGAAGTGCGCGCAAACCCGGAGAAATACGCTGGCTATATGGTGCAGGACGGACAACTCTACCGCCATATCCCATACCGAAGCCAGGATGAGGAAACAGTGCCCTGGAAGTTATGTGTACCAACCCCCCTTCGCCAGCGAGTACTACAGGAGAACCACGACGTACCTAGCGCCGGCCACATGGGCATCCGACGGACAGTGGCACGGATCGCCAACCGATACTATTGGCCAGGTGTTTTCCGTGACATCAGCCGCTACGTGCGCCAGTGTGATTCCTGCCAAAAATACAAGGAAGGACAACAGAAACCCACGGGAAAAATGCTTTCACAGGTGGCTTCGGAGCCCTTCGCGACGGTCTGCACAGACTTCGTCGGACCCCTACCGCGATCCACACATGGCAACACCATGCTATTGGTATTCTTCGACCGCTTCAGCAAATGGGTGGAGCTAGTCCCAATGAGACGCGCCACGGCAGAAGGACTGCGCCGTGCATTCAGAGAACGAATCCTAGCTAGATTTGGCGTTCCGAAGATACTCATATCGGACAACGGCGTCCAGTTCACCAGCACGCTGTGGCAACGCTACCTCCAAGAGATGGGAATACGACAACAGTTTACCGCGCCATACACCCCCCCCAGGAGAATCCAACGGAACGTGCTAACCGAACGGTCAAGCGAATAATAGCTCAGCTCACCTGATCGCAACACCAGCGATGGGATGACCTCCTCCCCGAAATCGAGCTAGCCATCAATACCAGCGTCACCGCCTCTACGGGGTACAGCCCAGCTTTTCTCGTGCAAGGGCGTGAGCCACGACTACCTGGAGCACTCTTTGACGAGGTCAACATCGGGACAGGCACCGTTCCCCCTACTGCCGAGGAGAAGTCCAGTAGGATGCAGGAGGCATTCAGGATTGTCCGGCAAAATATGGAAAGAGCGGCGACGGATCAGGCCCGCCACTACAACCTTAGACGGCGAAAATGGACTCCTAGGGTTGGCGAACTAGTTCTCGCCAAGGAACACCATCTATCCAAGGCCGCGGACGGATTCGCAGCGAAATTGGCCCCCAAATATGACGGCCCCTATAAAATTCTGAGGTACATATCACCCGTGATCGTCCAGCTACCAAAAACCGATGGAGGGAAGGAAAAGACGGCCAATATCGCGGAATTAAAAACATACCATACCAGCGAGGCCATACAAGAGCAAGGAGACAATTAAAAAAAAAAAAAAAAAAAAAAATGGAACGGCGACCAACAAAACCATAGAATTAATTAACCAACTTAAATTTCGTAAGCCACTCCAACCAGCCACTCAACCGCGAACCACCGGAGAGCGAACATCAGAATTTCGGAAGCTACCAGAGGAAAAAGAAATAAAAAAATTAACAGAACGTCAAAATGGAAGTCAACAACAAGTGGGCGAACAGCGTCAAACGCATACGCGAACGCATAGAGGAGGAGGAAGCGAAACGTCCTCGCCCCCAGGTACTGGGGTCACAGCCCACTACCGGCATACGAAACGCCGCGACGGCACGCGTCGACGCAGCCGACGCCGCCGCGCGACACACGCAGCTTACGGACAGCACCACCGCGCGCCGCGCCGCAGCCATAAGGGCAGTCAACGCCCACGCCGCAGTCGGGACGACACGCGTCGCCACCATCCCCGGCGCCGCAGCGCACATGACTAATGTGCAAACTAGACAGCGGATATCCGCTGCTCCTACTGCAGTCGCAGCACCCAGCAGCGTCAGTAGCACGCCCTCCTACGTCACAACCAGCCCGGTCCTCCGCTACTGTCGCCTCACCGACACAACCGCCGCGATCACCACACCCACAATCGGAGCCAAAACACCAGCAACCAGAGATGCCTCCAGAAGGGATCGAGGTCATGGCTAGTGATGGCGACGGACCGGTGCTAGGCCAATATCCGGAAATTGCCGAGAGAATCCGCAGCGTCTTCGGGAGAATCGACCAGGGAACGTGCAGTGCTCGCCAGAGGTTCCGCACAGAGAACTACACGGTCACCGTGTATAGAGGGAAAGCGCGCATACAGCCAAGGGTGAAGGAGCATTGAATCTCCGAAGTGGGGGGGGGGAGTGTGAGGACTAGATATTCAACAAGAAATTTAGCCCACACAAGCAATACGACACCGCACAACAGCCAGTCAAGCAACACAACTCGTAGCAACACCCGACAGCATCTTTGTGACCATGACAACGAAACATCACACAGCAACATGTGGCTGCACGACCACGCAACATCAAGCACGCAGCCCATAAAATATAGAGCACAGCCAGAAAACAGTCAGTCAGCACGGAGCTGTGGTCGCGAGCGAACGACTAAAATTTAAGGGAGCGATAGCTTGTGAGTGGTACACACACTACAAGACATCACCCCTCAAAGGTAGAAAAACCATATTTGATAGTGAGAACTACCGCTGAATGGAGTTGCTTGCGAGTGGTACACACACCGCAAGACATCACCACTCAGAGTAGTAATCATTAAAAACGGTTTCGATCGCCGCTCGCCACTGTCTACCGCGAAGCCGCGTACGAACGATCTCCGCTCGTCGTCGTCAGCAGCGCCACGTCAAGCGCGCCAGCAAGAGCGCTATCCGGCGCCGCCAACAGCGTAACACCAAGCGCACCCGTAAGAGCGCTACCCGTCGCCGTCAGCAGCGCAACGACAGGCGTACCGAGGTTAGCAGCGCGCCACTCAACGGCGTCAACAGAGCGCTGCTCACCAGAATTGAAGCCACGCCACTACCGCCTAACGGGCCCATAACGGGACAGAAAGCCGTTACCCAACCACTGCAAGTGACGCCAGCAAATTTTGTTATTTGTGATATGTTCGTTGTAGAAACTAAGAAAATTAATTAATAAACTACGATTTATCAGAGCCCCGAAATTACAAATTTATTGTGACGAACCCTGGACACGGCGAGTATACCCCAGCATTGTGGAAGAAGCGCCGGGCGAGCAAAACGCTTCGTTACAACATTCCGTAAGTCGCCTAACTCTCTGGTAAAATTTTCGGGCATTCCTCCTGTCGGCCAGCATTTCAAGCTCTTCTCACTCACGTATTTCTGCCTCTCTCTTCTTGTTGCGGCAAATACGTCTCGCTTCCCTCTTCAGATCCCTATAGCGGTCCCACATAGCGCGCGTTGCGCCCGATTGCAGCGTGGCCCTGTAGGCGGCATCTTTTTTCTCTGCAGCTTCCTGACACTCCTCATCGTACCAGTTGTTCTTTCGGGCTCGCTGAAATCCGACTACTTCTTCGGCGGCGGTACTTAATGGGCGGGAAATGTGGTTCCACTGCTCGCATATGTCGGTTTGTTGAAGAGTGCTCTCTGAGAGCAGGTGTGAGAGTCGAGTAGCGAAAGCGCTGGCTGTCTGTTGTGATTGCAGCTTTGCGACGTTAAGCTTTCCTTGCATATTTGGGCGCACATTTTTTGCTGCACAGAGGCGGGTGCGTATCTTGGCTGCAATAAGATAGTGGTCCGAGTCGATGTTTGGGCCTCGGAGTGTGCGTACGTCTAAAACACTGGAAGCGTGCCTTCCGTCTATCACAACATGATCGATTTGGTTTCTCGTTTTTCGATCCGGAGACAGCCAGGTAGCTTGATGGATCTTTTTATGCTTGAACCTAGTACTGCATACTACCATGTTTCGGGCCCCGGCGAAGTCGACGTTTCGTCGTGGAGGCTGAATTTTCCGACGGTGGTTCCAAAGATCCCTTCTTTGCCCACCCTGGCATTGAAGTCGTCAAGCACGATTTTGATATCATGACGGGGGCAGCGCTCGTACGTGCGCTCCAAGCGCTCATAGAAGAGATCCTTGGATGTCTCATCCTTCTCTTCCGTCGGGGCATGGGCGCAGATGAGCGAGATGTTGAAGAATCTCGCTTTGATGCGGATTGTGGCTAGACGTTTGTCCACCGGGGTGAACGACAGTACTCGGCGACGGAGTGTCTCTCCCACCACAAATCCAAGTCCGAATTTGCGCTTCTTTAGATGGCAGCTGTAGTAGACGTCGCAAGGCCCCAGACATTGTTTGCCTTGCCCCGTCCAACGCATTTCTTGGATGGCGGTGATGTCAGCTTTTGTCCTTACGAGGACATCAACCAGCCGGGCAGAGGCACCTTCCCCATTAAGGGTCCGGACATTCCAGGTGCATGCCCTCAAATCGTAGTCCTTTAAACATTTGCCGTGGTCGTCATCATAAGGGGGGGTCTCATCCGAGGCTTTCCCTTGCTTCTTCACTGGAAGACTTGAGGAAACCTAGAATAAATTCGACGGGCCAGTTTTTGAGAAAATCCTCGAAATCAATATTTTCAGCAGCCCGATTTTTTGTTTTCAGGCGATAACGTTATGACATATTTATACCTCATAAACGCAAAAGACAGCATTAGCGAGCTTGTTTTAAGGCCCTTCTACTGATATTCACATCAATGGTATGGAATGAGTAGTGCGGCCTCAGCGATAGTTTAAAAATTGCCTTTTTTCGAATTTCAGGCACCAGTCACGCCCACAATGGCATACGAATCGAAATATCCTGGAGCAAAACCTCCATAGTTTTTTTTTGTACTTTAATTCCTTAAAGTTTGAAAAAAAAATTAAATGAAGGTACGTACAGACGCTACACACATCGCAAAGCATCTCGTAGTGGAGTCACGAACCAAAATCAATTTAGCTCTATATCTTTCCAACAAGTATCCGGAACTAAATATATAATTTACCGTTGGAAAGGTTGACCAATAGAATAATACTAAATATGTCGGGTGTACCCACTTGCCCCTTTAAACCGGCAAAAGTAAAAAAAACGTATTTTGTTTCGCAACACTTTAGCCTATTTTTTAAGAATCCGGTTAATTGTTTATGAAGCTTTTCTGGACACACTCTGCAAGACCTTTCCAATGATACCTCAAACATGTCGATTGGACGTCTGCATAAAAACTTCCAAATCTCGTGTATATGTGTTCATATAAGCGAGGCATTTCAGAATGCTACTGTGGCTACTTTTGTAACTCGTGCGCACTGCCGTGCGCTGTGATAACATCAACAGTTTTACTTTCACTAATTGCTAAATCAAGTAAATTTGTAGAAGTTGATTTGCCCTTGCAAAATCCATGTTGACTGAATGAAAAGCTAGAAGAGATAGAAGCGTCAACTGATTTGTTATAATTGCTTCAAATAACTTAGGAATTGTAGAAAGCTTAGCTATTCCCCGGTAGTTCACCTCTGAATATCTGATACCGCTTTTATGTAACGGGGTTATGAATGATTCCTTCTATACAGTACGAAAAAAGCCCTCTTTAACAGACAAATTAAATAACGAGATAATCAGCAGAATTTGTAAGAAAACAAGAAGGAATCTGGTCAGGACCATAGCTAAAGGACTGCTTTAAGGATTTCAGATAAACATCGGGAAATATTACTGGGGTATTTATTGAGTTAATTGGACATATTTTAAAAAGATAGTCAATGTTACCATGGAATAATTGGATTTGAAAAACTGAGCGAACATGTTAGAAAGTATTGTATTGCAACGAATACTGCGTCAACGCGAAGCGAACTACGAGAAATAGGCAGAATGTTCGAGGAACGACGTAGAATGTTCCACAAAGAGAAACGTCAAGTTGGATGAACACTGCGAACAGCGAGAGAAAGAGAATGAGCGATAAACTTCAGAACGTCCTAGAGTTGCCATAAGTACGAGCGCAGGTATATAAGGGCGCCGCCACAGCGAAGTGAGTTAGTTACAAGTCAGAAAGCTACAAGTAAAGTGAGTTGCGAATAAGCAAGCTATAAGTTTAATTGTGTTAACAAGTAGTAAAGCATTGTTATTGCTTTAACAAGTATTGTAAAGTGTTTTTACTGTATTAGCGAGTATTGTAAATTGTTTGTTGTACAATAAAGTTAAGAACAGCGATTCGAGCCGTAGCTGATTTGGTCACTAAAAAGGTAAGGCCATTACCTGGAGCAAGGTTGAGGACAGCAACTGGTGAGGAACCCAAGTTGTAGGAGAGGTAACATGCAAAGTCGCAATAAGGAATGTGACGGTGTTACACAAGTTCATAGTCGCGGCGATTATGGATGAAGTCATCATTGGATTAGACTTATTGCTTGATCAAGGTATGCAGATCAACACGAAGAACCGGATTATGACGTATAAAAACATGGAAGTGCCCCTTCGGTTTGGGTATGATGGTCCGTACAGCAGCAAGCGAGTGATATTAGAGGAAAGCGAGCAGATTCCACCGAAGTCAGAAGCAGTTGTGTGGGCAAAGATTGATGGAGATTGTGGGACAAACAAGTTGTGGGTTGTTGAAGCAACACAAAATTCTACACCGGACGTACTTATTGGTAAAACCCTGGCTAAGACGCAAAAGGATGGACGCATCCCAGTTCGAGTGCTCAATGAGTTCAAATCACCAGTCAAACTCCGAAGAGGAACTGTACTGGGGCAATTTCGAGAGGTAGAGGCAATCTCCAACTGCGAAAAATTACCTGAAAGCGATTCCATTGCCGAGAATGACATTGCGGAAGACATTAATGCATGGACGGAAGGGTGGGAAGAAAAATACCAGCACAAAGCTAAGGAACTTCTCCGAAGATACTCCAACATATTCGACAAGGATGGCGACAAACCAGGAAGGACTGACGTTGTGCAACATCGCATTGATACTGGCGATGTAAGGGCAATCCGTCCAGCTCCTCGGAGTGTTCCACTTGCCAAACGTGAAACTGTTAGCCAAATAATAAAAGAAATGAGCGAGAGTAGTGTGATTGAACCATCAGCGAGTCCATGGAGTTCGCCGGTAGTACTTGTGAAGAAGAAGGATGGTCAAATGCGGTTCTGCGTAGACTACCGGAAACTAAACGATGTGACGAAAAAGGACAGCTATCCTCTTCCCAGGATCGATAACCTTCTGGACTAGTTGACGGGAACAAAGTGGTTCTCAACACTCGTCCTTAAGAGCGGTTATTGGCAAGTGGAGGTGAGTGATGAGGATAAAGATAAGACAGCTTTCAGCGTTGGAGATGGTCTGTGCCAATTCACGGCGATGCCCTTTGGATTAGGCAACACTCCTGCCACTTTTGAACGACTTATGGACCATGTGCTCAAAGAACTGCATTGGAAAACATATTTGGTGTATCTAGACGACATTATCGTATTGGGTAAAAGCTTTAAGGAACACCTGAACAATTTGGAAGAAGTTTTCCAGAGGATAGCTGGCGCTGGTCTGAAGCTAGGTCCTAAAAAGTGCGCACTGTTCAGGAAGGAGTCGAACTACTTAGGGAACAAGGTGACAACGGAGGGCGTCTGTACTGTGAAGGAAAAGATAGAAGCAGTAACGGATTGGCCAAGACCTAGGAACCTGCACGAACTACGAAGTTTTCTTGGTCTATGCACTTACTACCGTCGATTTGTTCCTAATTTCTACAGCGTTGCTAATAGCCTCCACGAGCTCACTAGGAAAAATAGAGTCTTCGAGTGGAACAAAGAGCAGGAGGAGGCTTTCCAGACTCTGAAGGAACGACTATGTACTGCACCTATGCTAGCGTATCCCGTTCCAGGTGCAACGCTCATTTTGGATACGGATACTAGGGGTTATGCCATAGGAGGCTTACTGTCGCAGGTAATTGATAGGCAGGAGAAGGTAGTTGCCTACTATAGCCGGTCGATTGGAAACCCAGAAAGGAACTACTGCGTAACTCGGAGAGAACTACTAGCGTTGGAGGAGTGCGTGAAACATTTCAACAAGTACCCCTATGGGCAACGTTTCCGAGTTCGAACGGACCATGCAGCGCTGAAGTGGCTACTACAGTTTAAGAATCCAGAAGGACAGCTAGCTCGGTGGATTGAGAGACTGCAAAGTTATTACTTCGCTATTGAGCACGGCGAGGGAAGTGTCCACGGTAATGCTGATGCCATGTGCCGCCGACCATGTAGCCTGGAATGTAAACACTGCTCAAAAGCTGAGGGAAAAGAGGACATTATAGACGTCCATCTAACGACAATAACACCAGCGGAAGAGTGGAAGGAAGAACAGCTACGAAAGTGTCAGCAGGAAGATCCAGATCTGGAGCTTCTGATGCATGGACTGGAGGTGGACAGAAGGCCAACTAAGGAGCAAATGGCAGCGGAAATCCCCATCGCAAAGGCGTACTGGGCACAATGGAACAGCTTAAAATGAATATCTGGCTGTTTGCATAGGGTATGGGAAAGCGAAGATGGCCAGTGCTCCCGCAACCTGATAGTAGTTCCAAGGGTAAAAATTCCGGATGTACTCAAGGCATTCCACAATGGTCCTAGTGGAGGGCACCTGGGAATCACGAAGGCCCTGGAGAAGGTTAATAATATCCCAACGGTTTTTACCCTCCATTCCCGCCCATCCGCCCGAGGGGCGCAGTCCGCATGACGTACGGAACCAATATTTTAAATTTTTTGCGCCGAGTCACGATAGGCAGGAGTTTGTTAAGTGTCCAGATCTAAAACTGTTCAGCTACAGAACTAAATTCATCAGCTGATTTTATGTATTTATGTCAATAATTCACTTATTGAGAGAGGAGAGTATCGCTTTCTTAATGCTGAAAAGCGGATCTGATATATCAAACATGCTGGAATGAGAGTTAAAATCCTGGCATAAGCAACGGAGTGGGTCGTGCAATTCAAAATTGATTTTACAAGCTTTCAGAAATATGGGACAAAAGTGTCTTGATACGCGTGAGGGAACATTAAAGCTTACATCCGCCAGAAGAGACGGACTTGAAATTGAGCCTGTCAGTAATTTAACCATAAAAATTATACCAAGCATTTCCCTGCGACTGGCAAGTGTAGGAAGGTTAATAAGTTTTAAGCGACTCGTATAAGGTGGAAGACTATATTGAGAATCCCATCGGAAATTTCTTAAAGCAAAAAGTAGGAATTGTTTTTGAATTGATTCTATTTTGTCTGAGTAAGTTTGATACCTTGGATTCCAAACCACCGAGCCGTATTCCAGAATCGGCCTAACTAATATTGTAAACAGGGTTTTAGTGATATAAGGGTCACTAAATTCTTTTGACCATCGTTTCACAAATGCAAGTACACCTTTAGCCTTGTTGACTGTCACATTAATGTGAAGATTAAAATTAAGCTTAGGATCCATTGTGATACAAGGTCCAAATTGTATACCTGTTCCAGGTTATGGTTACCTATTATATAAGAAACTGGCAGAACAGCTCTTCGCGAGAAGCACATTACTTTACATTTCTTAAGATTTAGAGGCATAAGATTTACTTTACACCAGTAAGCCATGCTGTTTAAGTCTGATTGTAGCAAAGACACTTCTTTAATTGAAACGTACGATTTATAAAGTTTTACATCATCTGCATACATTAAAATTTTGGAGAAATTTTTATCTGTAGAAATATCGTTTATAAAAAGCAAGAACAGAATCGGGCCTAGGTGGCTGAGGGACTCCTGAAGTAACATCAATGACGTCAGAGATAGTATTTTTAAACAATACCCTTTGTGATCTATCACAGAGGTATGAAGAGATCCAACGTAGAAAATTAGGTGGAAGACCAAGAAGATCAAGTTTATAGATGAGCAACGAGTGGCACACTTTGTCAAATGCTTTACTGAAATCAGTATATATAACATCAACAGTTTTGCTCTCACTAAATGCTTTTGAGATATAGGATGTTAATTCAAGTAAATTTGTAGAAGTTGATTTGCCCTGGCAAAATCCATGTTGACTATATGAAATGCTTGAAGTGATAGAATGCGTCAACCGATTTGTTATAATTGCTTCAAATAATTTAGGAATTGCAGAGAGCTTAGCTATGCCCCGGTAGTTCTCCACTGAAGACCTGCTACCGCTTTTATGTAAGGGGGTTATGAACGATTCCTTCCATACAGTTGGAAAAACGCCCTCTTTAAGAGACAAATTAAATAAGGCTGTTAACGGCTGATAGAGATAATCAGCACAATTTCTAAGAAAACAAGTGGGGATCTGGTCAGGACCATAACTAAAAGACTGCTTTAAGGACTTCAGGTAAACTAAAACATCATCGGCAGATATTATAGGGTTATGTATTGAGTTAATTGGACTTAGTTTAAAAGGATAGTCAAAGTATGCTTGGGAGTTAGTGGAATAATTGGATTTAAAAAACTGAGCGAACATGTTAGAAATTGTTTGATTATCACCAGAGACGGTATTTTGATACTTCATGGCGGAAGGAAACCCACGTACATTTCGCTTGGAGTTTACGAAATCATAAAATGGTTTGGGTTTATATATTATACGTCGTTTGATTTTACACAAGTAATCTTTATAACACTTTTTGTTTAATTCAAAGAACTTGTGACGCAAAAGTGAGTATTTTACATAGTATGAGTGTAAGCCGTTTTTTTTTTGGGTAATCTAAAATAACGTGACTTTCTGTTTTTCAAGTTTCTCAGTTGTTTAGCGAACCACATTTATTTACAGCCAACTTAGATGCATCATCAACATAAACAAGATCTAATACTTTGCCAAACTTATTGCGAAGTACATTAACTTAATTCAGGCAGAGTTCAGCCATCTCCTCTAAAAATACGTTGTTGCACGCGCTAGACGAGAAAGGTACAATATCATTGTCAATGATGTTCCATGATAAATTTGGTAAATTAAAGTCACCCAACACAATCAATGAATCAGAGGGTTTAATCATTGAATTAATTGATTTCAGTAAAGATACATGTTGTGAATACACTGATAAGTCAGATCGGGGAGGAATATAGCATAGAGCTAAGTAAGTAAACCCCCTTCCAACCTGAACAGGAATGCATTTGAATTCTGCAGATTCAATGTGTGGAAGACTAACTTCTTCAGATGGTATTGAAGAGTCTACGGCAAAGAGTACGCCACCGCCGACTCTGTCCTCCCGATCCTTTCTGTAGATATGATAATTATTTGAAAGAATCTCTGAATTAAAAGTGTGAGGTTTGAGCCAAGTTTCAGTCAAAGAAATTATATCATAATTGCATTCAAGGCCATTAAGGTATAAATTCGTTAATTTAGTATTTATGCCTCTTACGTTTTGATAATAAATACTTAAAGCAGATTTAGTAATCAGTTTTTTGATTCTGTATTCTGACGGGGAATATTTTTTAAATTATTATTTTTGTTGGGCCTATACTCAAATTCACGAACGAAAGCTCCGGAGGGCCAAAAAGAACTACTAAGCAGCATGTCAAAATTTTCTAAATTTACGTCTATTTTAAATGAAGAAATATTTCTTTCATATTTAAAATTAAATTTTCCGATACTTAAGTTGACAGTTTTAACTTTGTACGAGATGTAAAACTTTATATCGTCCTCGGAAGTATCCCTCGAAAATCTAGATACAAATATAGACTTCTTTGGGGGAACCACAACCAGTCTCCTAGTATCAGACTCGATTACCGGCGGACGGGGTTGAGTAACTAAGTTACTAATTGAGGGTAGAGTAAGCGTTGGAAGATTAGATGGCGGTGCCACAACTTCAACGGGGGACGGGGAAGATACTGCAGGGTCGTTATTATTAGAAGCAGACTTTGATATATGTTCTTTTGAGGAAGATAACTCCGTTGTCTGTGGACATGGAGAAGAAAGATTAATTAAGTCATTCGGAAGATTGTTCTGACGTGGAACGGTCCTTTCATTAGGCGGACTATGAAGACGCTTACGTTTTGACACATGAATGTCCTTCATAGATTGTACGGTATCTAAGCATTTAAAAGATTTAAATACATTTTCATAATGTTTAAATTTTTCGGTCAGTACCGACAACTCTCTCCCTACCTCAGAAAACCCATTTCTGGTTTGCCTAAACAACTTAAAGAGATCAACTTCGGTTGACCTGCACTTTAAGCAAGACCAGCGAAGACCTTTGCCATCATTAATAGCGTCCAGAATTCTTCCTGTCAAACCAGCACATTTTAGATGGCAAATACCATCACAGAGCCAGCACGATAAGTAGCGTTCAGATTCGCTTTTGATTTGGCAGTTATCAAGATCACACTTCATATTGAAAGATTTAATAACACTTATGTTAATAAAAAGACAAGCAAAATAAGTTTAACACAACACACACAACAATTTAGGAGCTGATGTATTTAGCTTAAAATATATGTAGCGAAGAGTTTGAGTATCACTGTATTGTGACACTTAATAAACGCAGCGCAAACAGCTGTGACAAGAAATACTAAAAGAAGTAAACAAAAAGAGCAAAAAGAAATGTGCAAAAATAGAAACGATCTCAGTTAACTACAAAGGACTAACAACAACAATGATAACAACAAATGACTCGGCAAGATTAGATGTATGCTAGTGAAATTTAATTAAATTTAATATAAACCACAAAAATCACAAAACTTTCACTTAGCTTCGGTTATTATCACACTAAGATGCTCGTAGGCACTTTTTATAGCAACTTTTACTCAAAATTAGCACAATAAACTTTGTAAAATACAAAGACCAATCAAGGCACGATATAAGTAGAACTTCACAGCTTGGCGTTTGCGTACAACATTAAGCAGAGGTTCTATTGGGTTGGTTGTCGGCAATCGGTCGCAGAGTGGATTGCTAACTGCGCAGAGTGTATTGCAGCTAAAGGGCCGAAATCCAGAAGTCGTGGCCAGATGAAGCAATATAACTCAGGTGCACCTTGTGGTTATGGACTACTTTAGCAAACGGCCGGAGGTATACCCGATTCCAAACCAGGAAGCTAAAACAGTAGCGGAGGTATTCACCTACAATTGGGTTGCGAGATACGGTGTACCTGTAGAGCTGCACTCTGACCAGGGAAGTAATTTTAATCGGCGGTGTTCCAAGAGATGTGCCAGATACTGGGTATCCGGAAAACTCGAACAACGGCTCTTCATCCGCAATCAGATGGCATGGTGGAACGGTTCAACCGAACCCTGGAAGATCATTTGCGGAAGGTCGTGGACAAAACTTAGAAAGATTTGGATGTCCGCATACCCCTGTTCCTGATGGGATACCGGTCAGCAGCGCATGAAATAAGGGGTAAAACTCCTGCAATGGTAATCTTCGGTAGTGAGCTCCACAACGGAAGAAAGGTTTGTCCCCAAAACTACAATGCAACTGGGAAGGCCCGTATAAGGTCGTCAAATGGCTGAATGACGTCTGTATCGAATCCAGACCGTTGGGAGACCAAGAAACAAGATGAAGGTGGTCCACTTGGAAAGGCTTGTAGCGTTAGGTGGAGGGCAGTGTAACAAATACTGCGGCAACGCGAAGCGAACAACGACAAATAGGCAGAATGTTCGAGGATTGACGTAGAATGTTCCACAAAGAGAAACGTCAAGTTGGATGAACACTGCGAACAACGAGAGAAAGAGAATGAGCGATAAACTTCAGAACGTTCTAGAGTTGCCATAAGTACGAGCGCAGGTATATAAGGGCGGCGCCACAGCGAAGCGATTTAGTTACAAGTCAGCAAGCTACAAGTAAAGTGAGCAGAGAAGTGAGTTGCGAATAAGCAAGCTATAAGTTTAATTGTGTTAACAAGTGGTAAAGCATTGTTATTGCTTTAACAAGTATTGTAAAGTGTTTTTACTGTATTAGCGAGTATTGTAAATTGTTTGTTGTACAATAAAGTTAATTGTACTACAATTTGGTCATCGTTAGCATTTATTTAACAATCCTGCGATACGAGCCGTAGGATATTTGGGAAATCAATCAAGGTTTCGATGATAATCGTTACAGTATTATCACTAGAGACGTCATTTTGATACCTCATGGCGGACGGAAATACACGTACATTACCCTTGGAGTTTACGAAATCATAAAATGATTTGGGGTTATATATTTTACGCCGTTTCCTTTACACAAATAAGCTTTGTAAACTTTTTGTTTAATTCAAAGAACTTATGGAGCAAAATTGAGTATTTAAGATAGTATGTGTCTAATCGTTTTTTTTGTTTAATGTAAAATAACGGGACTTTTTTGTTTTCAAATTTCTCAGTTCTTTAGTGAAACATAACTGTGTTTGTTCCTGATGAACACACATGCGTTTACGAATATGATGTTCAAATAATTTATGTAAAGTAAAATGAAAAAGTGCACCGATTTGTTCAATATTTTCTTTATATGTTTTTAGACAGTTCTTTGTTAAGCTTTATAAAGTTGGCTTTAGGGATGTATATTACGATGAAAACATCGATGTTTCAAGAATCGATGTTTCGCAAAATTACATCGATGGCAGTTCGATGTATACAATGAAAACAAAGATGTTTTTAAAGATTTTTTCTAATTTTTATTTAACCTGTGTGCTGATTCATAAAGTTGCAATAACGGTAAAGACTGTTTCTTATTATTAACATATTGACTCAGAGAGGTGGTTTACAATACAAATATAAAGTAAAAATTTAATCACATATCACCTGAAATGCAAAGGCACGTAACAAACATCGTCCCTGAAATTAAGAAAGTCGTAACTAATACAAAATTCAAAATTCAGTTTTTGATTGATATGATGGTTTTCATCAAATTACAACTAAACGACTATTATAAACGACTTTTTACATTTCAGTTACGAAGTTGTTATGTCTTTTCGTATTTCAGGTGACGATATGTTTACATTTCTCTTTTCTTAAATATTATAAGGAAAGTTAAATAAAATTTCACTGAGCCCGCTACCAGTTTATCAAAATACCTCCAGCACAAGCTTCGTTCGTTTATTGATCTAAAATATAAGCATGAATTAGAATCTCTGGCGTAATACACGTTTGCTAACACATATGTAAAGTATTTCTTACTTATATACATATTCATATATGAACATTTATTTAATGTAATATGGGAATTTATTAAAGAAACATACTTGGGCATGATTCCACGAAAGTACTTATTAACCGCTATTAAACGCTGGCACACAATTTTGAAGCGCGCATAAAATAAAATCGTGAAAAATTAGTCAGGAAACATCTTCGAAGTTTTTCAAAACATCGATGTTTTGATTTAACATCGGATTCGTAAAAACATCGAGGAACATCGATGTTTAAAGCCACGACCATCGGTGTTGCTCGATACATCGATATTTTTTTACATCCCTAGTTGGCTTTCGAAAACTCAAAGCGTATATTTGGTTCGTATGCTTGGGTACCGGAATTCCGACCATCACTTATAATTTCGTAAGATATCTCCATAGCAGAGCAGTTGATATCTTCGGGCAAAACTAGTGGATCACACTTATTTACAACGGACTTAGATGCATAATCAACATAAACAAGATCTAATAGATAGACTATGAAGACGCTTACGTTTAGACACATGGATAACATTTACAGATTGCAAGATATCTAAGCATTTAAAATATTTAAACATATTTTCATAATGCTTAACGCTTCTGTATAGGAGGACATGTGTACGAGAGTCTCAAATGCGTCCTTAAACGCAAGCCAATTACACATCTTCCCATCGAATACCGGAACTACCAGCGGGTAAATTTTCAGGTCGACCGAACGCCTATCCAACAGGCTATGAGTGTTGAGCACGTGGCCGGTTGAGGCCGCAGCGGGAACCGATTTTGTGTTTGCTATCAGACGATTGAGGCGACAGCAAGCGTCGTCATATAACGCCTCAATTGTTTCCCATAAGGCGTCATGCGGTGCAATCCCATCCTTGGTAGCACGGTCTACAAGATGATCGTGATTAATAGTGAATCACTGAAAGTGCGTTTTCAACGATTTAAGCTCGTGCTCCAGTTGAAATACGTCGTGGGTTTCTCTGTTCTCTTCACACACGCGCGCATGTATGCGCTTGATTGCATTGTCGGCCGCTGAACGACAGTTTAATACCGCCATGTTCACCAAAATAAAACAAAACATATACATATGTTGTCCTCGCAGGAGGCACCAAAAAATGTTACAAATGATGTTACTAAGATAATCCTTTATTGGAAAAGAAAGACTTTTACAGTGGAATTTCGCCATTTATAGCTTGAGAAAAACAAGTAAAGTGTACAATGAAAGGAAATGTCAAATAATTAAGACTCGATTCTAAATTATTCGATTCTAAAGTACTTAAGTGACTTAATCATATTAAACAGTACCTCTATAAAACAATGGCATGCAAAATAGCAATAAGTCCACATTATTAAATTAAACAACACGCGTGAGCGTTTTTCTGACAAGAACAATTAATTACTTAGCCTTGAACAATAATCATGCAAAAATTTTCTGTAATTCATAATAATGGGAATATTGGTTGCCATTTTCAATACTCTTTTGTTTTTTTCATGTCAGTACTGACAATTCTTTCCCTATTTCTGTAAAACCATTTCTGGTTTGCTTAGATAACTTAAAAATATCAACCTCTGTTGGCCTGCACTTTAAGCAAGACCAGCGAAGGCTCTTGCCATCATTAATAGCGTCCAGAATTCTTCCTGTCAAACCATCACTTTTTAGATAGGAAATACCATCACAAAGCTAGCACGATAAGTTGCGTTCAGTATTGCATTTAACTTGACAATTATCAAGATCAAACTTCATATTGAAAAATGCAATAACACTTATGTTAATAAAAAGGAAAAGGAAATAAATTATAACGATTTAAGAGCAGATTTATTTAGCTTTAAAATATATGTAGCGAACAGTATGAGTATCACTGTATTATGACACTTAATAAACGCAACGCAAACAGCTGTGATAAGAATTACTAGTAGAAGTAAACCAAAAAAGTAGAACAAATGTACAAAAACAAAAACGGTTTCAGTTAACTACAAATGATACAACAACAATGAAGCAACAAATGACTCGGCAAGATTAGATGTAATAATAATAATAATAATAGATTGCCGCTTAAACATATGTTAGGGTTTGGCCGAGCTTGTCCACCGATTTGTGGCGTGCGCCTTGACGCTGTCACACAAAGAGGAGGGACGTACAGTTTTACGCCGACTCCGAACGGCGATTGTATTTTTATGAGAAGCTGTTTTTCATGGCAGAAATACACTCGGAGGTTTGACATTGTCTGCCGAGGGACGACCGCTGTTAAGGGGCTGCGGGGTGGAAGCGCGCACTTCTTACCACTACACCACAGCGGCCGACAAGAGTAGATGTATGCTAGTGAAATTTAATTAAATATAATATAAAACACAATAACTTTCGCTTAGCTTTATTTATTTATTTTCACACTAAGATGCTCATTAAAGTGGTTCAATTTTTGTATGGGAAAAAAAAATTTCATCCTAGGAAATGTGACACCCCCTTAGTTTTTTTCTTTCTAATATTTGTAATATCTATACCAACTTTCAGTTTTCTACAGCAACCAATACAAGATGCTCAATGACCTTGAAATGCACTACTGTGTCGCTGTGAAACTGGCAAAAATATGTGATTTTTATAAAAAGGTACTGTTGCCATGACAACCGAAGCTTGTGATAATTTTTTAGATAAATAAAATTTGAAATGTTCTTAGCAGAGTTGCCGAAAGCTTTCGCAGACAAATCATAAATTTGCTAAAAAAAAATTGAAATTTCGGTTAAAAAACGTAAAATTTTTATTTATTGTACTTTATTGTAACAATAAAAAATACAAGCAAAATTACAATAAATATAATCAACTTTCCTTATAACATTATGGAAATCGCTTAACGTGGTCCAAAGTTATGCGATAACATAAAAAAAAATAATAACATCTCGACGAATTGATAACCTCATCCTGTTTTTGAAGTCGGTTAAAACGTTAATTTGTAATTGTTGACAATTTATAATTATAATTTAAAACACAACTGCTTCTAAAAAGTTTTAATTCCACTTGGTTGAGCTTTCTTAAAAATTTTGATCCTGTTTCAATGTGTAATGGGAGCATTTGTTAACTGGTAGATTATATTGATTGAAACATTTTCTCTCCTATTTTACTTTATCTTTCAAAATGGGTGTCAGCAGTAAAAGTTTACGATTTGGCTGTAGAACAAAACTATATAATTGCATGGTTGATTTTGGGTTACGTTTTCCTTTGACAAAATTTGTACCATGCCGGAATTATACCAGGTGAAGTAATTAGACCGAAGAAGATTTTGACACTGCCTTATTTGAAAAATTGTCTTTGAAATTTGACTATAAGGTAGCCAAATGTCAGAAAATAAAGCGAGAACGCTTTTTTATTACTTCACCGGTTTCTTGCGCCATGCAAATTACTAAAATAAAAAATCGTTATTAAGGGGGGACAAATCGTCAAAACGTCATTGAGCTAAAAAAAACGTCAAAATGACGACGAAATCGTCAATTCGGCAACACTGGTTCTTAGGTTACTTAACCAATTATTTCTCCATCATGTTGGTCTTCTTGCCGTGAGAATGGGGCTTAAGTGGAAATCTAAACCTCCGCTCTGGGGATTTAGATGATCATGAACTGAAAGGGCTTGATATGACTGCTTGGAAAGTCACTCGTCTTGTGTATCCGCAAGTTCTGCACGGGGTGAGCGGTCTCCCCTTGGGCCATGTCAAGATCACCGCACCGACGCTATAATCCCTCCTCCTGTCCCAGAAACCCAATTCCTATCCAAGCCATAATCCCTAGCCTGACCTCGGGAAGCTCTGCTGGCCACGTCCAAAGACAAGCCAGTTGTGCGCCGACTTGTTCGACTGCGGATTCGGCTCGCATGACAAATTCAGTGAATCCCAACGCCAACTCTTGGGCTGCACGCCAAAACCCTCTTCCAAAAGTGATATAAGCACAATAACAATGAAATGCAAGGTACACATATTAACCAAAACTGCAACGTTTTACGTTTGCGGTCCATAATTATTTGATGGTATTATTGGGTATGTCTTTTTAAAGGTTATCCTTACCCTATTTGAGCTGCGAAATTCATAAATAAAGAAATCGCAACTTTACTAAAGGATGGAATAATTAGAAAATCTATTTCTACATACAATTCACCCATTCATGTGGTTAACAAAAAAGGGCTAGACGAAGACGGCAATAAGAAATTACATATGGTAATTGTTTACAGAATTTAATGAGAAAACGGTACTCGATAGTTATCCGATTCCAGAACCATCCGCCATTTTAGCCAACTTAGGAAAATCAAAATATTTCACAACCTTAGACCTCAAGTCTGGGTTCCATCAAACTGTGATGGACATGAAAGACAGAGAGAAAAAACAGCATTCAGTGTCAATAACGGTAAATATGAATTTTTTAGAACGCCGTTTGGTCTTAAGAACGGACCAAGTATTGGACATATTGGGGAAATCGTCTTTTCAATGCAGGAATGAGAATATCGTGCGAAAAACTTAAATTTTTTAAGA